>NW_018407999.1:445435-459121 GCF_002113885.1 Mizuhopecten yessoensis
TGTTAAACATATTTCAAGCATCCTGTGACTTTTCTACTTGTCTTTCTACCTACAGCTGTTGTTCACTTAGTTGTGTATATATTTGCTATTTATTTCATACACATGTTATCAACCCATAGCAATGGGAAATTATTAATATATACATAGAGATCATTATGTAAGAAGTATAATTATTTGACTTGGACACTTGAACTTGACTTTCTACATCAAACAGGATCTGAAGTTAGAGATGCTGGTTTATCTTACCCTGGACAGGTGTAACCACAATTTTCCCAGTGTTTGATATCCTTGTCTCACCTTAGGGTTAAGATTGGGGGATTCCCCTATTCATAATAATGCAATGACGTCATGTCAACCCTGCATTTATCCTGTAACATTAATATTGCGAGATATTCTGTAAGCCCCTTTGTAATTTCTTTTGCCTGTCAACAGATTAATTTCCCACTGAAAGATTTAGTTGTGATAGCCCGATTGAGTTTTTACAAGTTCACATACACCTAAATGTATATATCATCAATGAAGGAAAGACCTGGTTGTGTTTAAGAGCCTTTCAAAAACCATGGCCACAGTTACTGAAAACAGGAAAAAAGAAAACTCAAGTTCTGATATTACTTTGCAAAGAGTACACTTGATTTGCAATGAAAAAAATATTGTTTTCCAACTTCATATGTATTGATCTTGCAGCATGTCCCAGCAGAGTTTGACGATTTTTTAAATCGGTTCAGTTCCAATGGCTGGCATCATCATGTAATCCCGGTAACTGTTGCACACTAGATGTGACATCCATAATGAATCATGCAGTTCTTTTTAAGACGATCATTTAAATGATAGAACTTGCAAGTTTGTTTTCAGCTTAAATCAAGGATTCATATTGAAACTTAATCTGTCATTAAACTAATCGAGGTAGATATAATTTTGAGCGTGTAGCTCACTAATCATAAATCACAACAACGAAGATTTGTACAGCATTAAAACTTAGAACTAAGAGTCCTTCAAATGACATTCACGAGCAACTTCAGTTGTATGGAATTTTGAATTTTTACAGATATCTTTAATATAACCACATGTTGACATTTGACAGATTATTTTTGTGAATGCTGCATATTTTCGAGTCAGTCTTGTAAAGCAACATTTCAGTTAAAACTGGTTTTAATTCGTGTTAAGTCCTCCACCCTGTGCAGAAACAGGGCTTGGTATCAAGTTTGCCTGTTGGTCATAAAATTCATTTTGTAATTAATCTATTTTTTCGGGGAGAAATATATATATTGATTAAAAGTAATTTATTCGTTTATGATTTTTTTCTTTTGCTTATCTTTGTATTTATCAACTTGAACAATTCAATCTGCTTTAAGCTGAGTCCATTTTTAAAATTTCTCAAATGACTATTTTACACAATTCCATTGTGACATTCAAAAAATACTTTTTTACTGTATATATTATCAATGTTGGATTTGTTTATAATGAGGAAAATGTGATTTTATTATCTCAGAAATTTGTATCAGTACCGGTAGTTTCTGCTTCTGTACGTTTTCAATATAAACATTATATGCTGAAGTTTTAATGGCTAGTCTCCAATATAAACAATATATGCTGGAGTTGTTTTAATGGCTAGTCTCCAATATAAACAATATATGCTGAAGTTGTTTGGATTGCTAGTCTCAAATATAAACAATATATGCTGAAGTTGTTTTAATGGCTAGTCTCCAATATAAACAATATATGCTGAAGTTGTTTGGATTGCTAGTCTGCAGTATAAACAATATAAGCTGAAGTTGTTTTATTGGTTTGTCTCCAATATAAACAATATATGGAAGTTGTTTTAATGGCTTGTCTCTAATATAAACAATGTATGCTGAAGTTGTTTTAAAGGCTTGTCTCCAATATAAACAATATATGCTGAAGTTGTTTTAATGGCTAGTCTGCAATATAAACAATGTATGCTGAAGTTGTTTGGATTGCTAGTCTGCAGTATAAACAATATAAGCTGAAGTTGTTTTATTGGTTTGTCTCCAATATAAACAATATATGGAAGTTGTTTTAATGGCTTGTCTCTAATATAAACAATGTATGCTGAAGTTGTTTTAAAGGCTTGTCTCCAATATAAACAATATATGCTGAAGTTGTTTTAATGGCTAGTCTGCAATATAAACAATGTATGCTGAAGTTGTTTGGATTGCTAGTCTGCAGTATAAACAATATAAGCTGAAGTTGTTTTATTGGTTTGTCTCCAATATAAACAATATATGGAAGTTGTTTTAATGGCTTGTCTCTAATATAAACAATGTATGCTGAAGTTGTTTTAAAGGCTTGTCTCCAATATAAACAATATATGCTGAAGTTGTTTTAATGGCTAGTCTGCAATATAAACAATGTATGCTGAAGTTGTTTGGATTGCTAGTCTGCAGTATAAACAATATAAGCTGAAGTTGTTTTATTGGTTTGTCTCCAATATAAACAATATATGGAAGTTGTTTTAATGGCTTGTCTCTAATATAAACAATGTATGCTGAAGTTGTTTTAAAGGCTTGTCTCCAATATAAACAATATATGCTGAAGTTGTTTTAATGGCTAGTCTGCAATATAAACAATGTATGCTGAAGTTGTTTTAATGGCTAGTCTCCAATATAAACAATATATGCTGAAGTTGTTTTGATTGCTAGTCTGCAATATAAACAATATATGCTTAAGTTGTTTTAATGGCTTTTCTCCAATATAAACAATATATGCTGAAGTTGTTTTAATGTCTAGTCTCCAATATAAACAATATATGCTGAAGTTGTTTTAATGGCTAGTCTCCAATATAAACAATATATGCTGAAGTTGGTTGGATTGCTAGTCTGCAATATAAACAATATATGCTGAAGTTGTTTCAATGGCTAGTCTCCAATATAAACAATATATGGTGAAGTTGGTTGGATTGCTAGTCTGCAATATAAACAGTATATGCTGAAGTTGTTTTAATGGCTAGTCTGCAATATAAACAATATATGCTGAAGTTGTTTCAATGGCTAGTCTCCAATATAAACAATATATGGTGAAGTTGGTTGGATTGCTAGTCTGCAATATAAACAATATATGCTGGAGTTGTTTTAATGACTAGTTTGCAATATAAACAATATATGCTAAAGTTGTTTTAATGGCTAGTCTCCAATATAAACAATATATGCTTAAGTTGTTTTAATGGCTTGTCTCCAATATAAACAAAAAGACTTTCCTGTTACGTAATATCATTTGTGATTTTCTGCGGTGTACGTAGAACACCTCCTGTATTTCAGCAGAAAATTGACAATACAGTGATTATTTAACACTAAAATGTACTATACTATACTATTTGAAAATTATATAGAAAAACATCTCGTAATAGAAGGAAATGAATATGGGTCTGTAGCAGTATTAAGTATATAATGACATGTACTGTGGTATTCTTGTTCTGGGAAAATACTGTTTTTAAAGGTGGGGTGAATTATAGGTTTATTTTATCCGTGTCTGATAAAATAGTTTATGTAAAGGTTTTGGTAGATTTTTTTGTAATAATTTGTTCCATTATGATTCCAAAAGCAAAACTTAAGAACAACACCTGTATAAATACTGTATTGAAGAAATGTTATTTTTGAACAGACGTGCTGCTTGATTCCATGTGTTTACTACTGTATACCTGTTATTCCAGCAAGTATAATTAGTAGGGTGTTAGACTTCCTGTGTAGATACCTGCTGTAAATTTAATTGTAGTTATTTATTAGTATATGATTCTGTTGGTGTGTCACTAACTGAGATGCATTTTTATTTTGATATAATAACAATTGAGAAACATTGCTATATAATGAGTTTTACACTAATTAGAATACATCATGATTTTAGATTGAGATATTAATAGGTGTACGACTGATTCATATACAATGTAATAAATTTCTGTAGCTCGTTAATTTTGTAACCTTCGTTTCACTGTTTTTCACTGTATTATTGTCCGTCGATATGTCTTCATGACGTCGGGCCTAACAGATGTTACAATGTTTGTTTAATTGTCTTACTTCTATCACAGTTTATCTTACTAAACACTTACTTTACATCGTAAATTGTGTAAATTGTTTACATTTTTGTTTGACCGAGAGAAAGGTAGATGGAGAAGTCTTAGTTCCTGTTATCAATCTAGTATTCCCATAGCTGTCAACCCTATCTTATTATTCCGTCTTTGTGTATTGCAGAGTTGTCTGCTCTTGTGAGCAGGTATTGATTGTTACGCCTTTAGTTTGTGTGAGAAAATAACGTCGTTTTCTCAAAAATTTATGACGTTACTCTCACAAACAAATGACGTAACAATCAATACATGCTCACAAGAGCAGATAACTCTGCAATACGAAAAGACAGAATAAGGGAGATTCACTCATTTTGACCAAGTTTACCAATCTCCCTCATTCAAGTACAAACTCAAAATCAAATGATCTCCTACAGATGTAGTTACTGCATGCAGGGTGTGTGTAATGACCATAACAGGCGTGTCTGAATCAAATGAATACTTTTTGGAGTTATTTTGATACATAAAATGGTAAAGATAGATTGAGCAATACAGTTTCAGTCATGCAGGTTTCACACACTTTTTTCCTCGTTGAAACTGTGGAATGGGGGAGATCTCACTAAATGGAGGAATCAGAGGTTGACACCTATGTATTCAGAGTGTGTTGATTTCGTGCACTGTTTTATACATTTGTCAAGTTGAATAGACAATTATACTGCAAGTCTACCAACAGCCATATAGAGGTAACGGAAATGTAAACAACATGTATTTACAACACTGGGTAACCATTTGTCTTTATCTTCACACTGGATGTAAATTTTTACTGTGAAATCACGAATTTATGTGGGGTATTTTATTTCTGTGATTTGGTGGGTACTCTTTCCCAATGAATTTGAAGGTCCACCAACTAATTACAGGTTTAATATAAAGTGATTTTTCATATGCATGGGTATCTATAATCCTCATATTCATGAACCAACGACAGTGTTTTGGGGGGAAACCACAAAATTTGGGCCCCAATGTAAATATCTGATTTCACAATACTCTATTACAAATATTGATTGATGATTACAACTGTTCAAAGTCTGATTAGTTTAACGATAAATAAATATAAATCCTTGTAAGTTAGTTTTCCAAAAAAAATGATACTCAAAAATAACATTGCATCTATAGGATTTCAAAGTCACTATATATCTGAAGATAAAGGTTACAACAAAATAATATGTGATTTTTTCTATATTCTCAAAAATCTTATATTGAAAATATCATATATATATATATGTGTGTTAACAAAAAATAAGTTAATCATTCTTTGAGTATCAGGGCCCAAGTTGTGTAGTGTAGATTTATTTTACTTCAAGGATGACCTGTACATATATTCACCCTCCTGATAAAACCCACCTAAGCTATGATGGGCAATCCCAAAACAATGATTTTATATGATCATTATATTATGGGTGTCACTGACAGACGAGGCTAGAACCTGTGATCTATGAACACATTTTTATGTGTGGAGAATCTAATGCTTATTTACTCAGTGTGGAAAAAACATGCATTTCCACACCATTAAACAATTCTTCTTTTATAAATAACAGTATCAAATTTAAATGTTATTGAATTTTTAAATTTAGTTTTACAGACTTGTTGATGTAATTCCTTTAGTGGAAAGCTCTGTTAAACTAGAAATATATGTACAAGGTCTTCAGGACTGGCTGACTATGCCAGCTATACAGTGAGAGTTTCTTATGTTGCCATCACTTGACAAAATGTGTATAAAGGGGTGTGCTGATTATAAGGGAATTTGAATTATGTTATTATTAGGCTAGACGGCAGTTGAAACGTGGAGTATATGTAAAGGTTTTACTATAATGTAGCTATTTCAGAAATTGTTTTGTTTGTTTTCTTTTCAGAAAGATGTCATTTATCTTATAGCTGTTTATAAAGAAATTTTAATAAAGAAATATTCATGTGTCTACAGACTGAAGTTGAGTTTTTATCATAATTACACGCTTCAACAACAGGTCATTTTATGGTAGATCCTTAAATCTGAATTGAGAGATTTTTTGTAAGGAAAGTTTGATCTTTCCAAGAGATTACATGGATTATCATCATAATTGGTTTGAAATATTAAAAAAACAAGTTGATCATGCTTTGTAATGTATTATTAGAGTTGACCGGATAAATTGAGTGTGTTGCTGTTCATTTAAAAAATAATCCAGATACCTACATATATCCTCTTTTAATTACATATCAGGCATAAAGAGACAAATATATTCATGCTGCCAGGATTAGCCAAATTAATGTTCCTGCCCCACCCAGGGGACTTGGTCCTGCATCATATCTTGGAAATGGGCAGGGATCGATCCCCATATTAAATCTTCACACAATTTTGTTGGACATATACATAAAGTCCACACAAAAAAATGTATTTCGGATAGCATTGAGTAGATCGGGAGGCAAATAATTTTATTTGGATATTTATTTTTTATGCATTTCCACATATAACGGTTTCTATTAGTTTATCAAGAATAGGGTCAGATTCCCAGAACAGGAAGAAAGAACACTTTATTGTGCATGGCTAATGAATGAAGCTTAGAATTACAAGTATAGGTGATAATATTTCTAGGGTCAACAGAAAAAATGTGAATAGGTCAGGATAGGCCTTACCTGAAAGACAATGGGGGACCGGTACCTCACTCACTGAACACACACATATATATGCTTCTTAGGATCAACTCCTGGATCCAGCCCCACCCTTGTGACTTAGTACATAGGTCATAACAATGGAAGCAGTTGCAATCCCCACCCCATTACCGCATAGAACTGTAGAAACTATTCATGCTACCAGAATTTGCGTCTGCCCTGAGGACTTTCCCTGAGTCGGGTTGAGATTCCCACCCTATAAACAAACAATTGCTAATTACCACAAAGAGATAAACACAAACATACCACCAGGATTGGTCTTTGGTCAGCCTTTCCCCCTGGTTAGTTTTTTTTAACTTTTTAAATAGTCCCGAATACCATGCTAATGAATCAGCTCTAACTTTGTTATAATGGGATACAATATATAATGCAAAAGAAAATGTTAATTTACTTAAAAGGAACTTTGGTTTACTTCACTCTTTTGTTTTGTCTTAGTTAAATATATTACTATTGTAACCTTTCTATCTTATTTGATTTTCTGAGTAGATCACGACTATGTCACAGGTGCTGGACACACCCCTTGGTTAAAGATAACCGAGGTCTTATCCGGCATGTCTCAGCAGCATAACTACGGTATTCAAGCATTACGTTGATAATGATTTCTATCCTGAAATACTACCAGACAAACGCATTGATGTTCATGATTATGCTCCCGCCATTGACGAAATACACAGGAAGTATAACTTTGTCGTTGAAAAAAGAACGAACGAAAACTTTTATAAAGAGATAGAATCTTGGGTATGTTGCGTTGGTGAAAGTTCATTCAAGGTTTAAAGCACACGTTCCTTTACTAAATTGTTTAAACTATATGGACAAAAACGTTTATTGAATGAAACCCCTTGGCCGAAAAAACATGATACTTTTTAAGTTTTGGCTCAGTTGAGTCAGTATCGCGACTTGTATCTGCAGTACCAGGGCCAGTATTCAAGAAGTCGTTATCATGTTCAAACATGGATTTTGTGCTCAATCTTGTTCCAGTTATAGATTGATAAAAATATTATTGTGTCAATGATTTGGAATAAATGTAAGGAGACTAAAAAAAACACTTAAGTTTTCAGTTTCTGCATTTGACTTTTTGATCGTTTTAAGAGAGTTATAAGAAATCTGGTTTGAGCACAGAATCCATGATTCAGCATGAAAAAGGTTTCTTAAATACGGACCATGAGGTCGGACAGTTCCCCAGATGCAGACAGGCTGCAGTCACAGCATCTGCGGTCTACAGAACGACGTCCTTAGTGTAGTCCTCGCTGTCCTCCTATGAGAAACATCTCACTGGCTTTTAAGATGTATTGGGAAATCTATGATGTCAACCTTATCAGAGTCAAGCTGATATAAACTTGATGACTTTATTTTTCTCTTACCCTGGACAGGTGTTTTTTCTCTTATAACCATGGACAGGTTTATTTTCTCTTACCCTGGACAGGTTTATTTTCTCTTACCCTGGACAGGTGTATTTTCTCTTAACCTGGACAGGTGTATTCGCAGTCTTATTCTTGTCTCGCCCTGGGGTTAAGACATTGGGATTCCCCAGTCATAACAATTGTATGACATCATGTCAACACAGCAGTACAGTGACATCACATCAACAATGCATTATGTATATAACAGGGAAATTAAGAGAAAAGGAATCCTTTGCTCCATCGAGGTGAGATAGGAAATCTCAACTCTCAGGAAAAAATCCTTAAGCTGCCAAACACTGCTGGCCTTGTCTTCCTCTGGTGATTACTGATATGCCCACATTTCACCAAAAAGAAGGTGAAAGATTCTATTACCGTATTATGTGATATTTTGGATGTGATTAGATTTTGGTTTATTTGGCGCTCGGAGTGAGTGAGCCAAAATTAAACATACCAAAATTTTACGATGCCAAAATGTATCGTCACGACATCTGAATAATGGCAGACTATCTTCCAACACATTTATTATGCATCAATTACAAACTTCTGTGTGCTATATTTCATGGAAGCGAAAGTGAAATATTCTATTTGTCTTGTATCCCTTTAATTATTACAGAATACCTGTGCAGATGCCCCCGAAAACAAAAAAACGAGCTCGGGGGGATTTAAAGATCGCCAAGGAAGATTGGACACTTCCTTGTGAATGGGGTGACTGTCATGACATCTTCACGGAAATGGAGCTGTTTCTCCGACATATGTCGAACCATCTCTGTCAAACAGATACAACAACAGGTACGCATAGAAACAAGACAACCACAGGTACTCATAGGAACCAGACAACAACAGGTACACATAGAAACTAGACAACAACAGGTATGCATAGAAACCAGACAATGACAGGTACACATAGAAACTAGACAATGGCAGGGATACATATAGAAACAAGACAGCCACAGGGAAATTACACATAGAAACCAGACAACCACAGGAACACATAGAAACCAGACAACCACAGCAACACATAGAAACCAGACAACCACAGCAACACATAGAAACCAGACAACCACAGCAACACATAGAAACCAGACAACCACAGCAACACATAGAAACCAGACAACCACAGCAACACATAGAAACCAGACAACCACAGCAACACATAGAAACCAGACAACCACAGCAACACATAGAAACCAGACAACCACAGGTGCACATAGAAACTAGATAACCACAGGTACACATAGAAACCAGATAATCACAGGTACACATAGAAACAAGACAACGAACGGAACACATAGAAACTAGACAACCACACATATGCATAGAAAACAGACAACAACAGGTACACATAGAAACCAGACAACAACAGATATGTATAGAAACCAAACAACCACAGGTAAATTATACATAGAAACCAGACAACCACAGGTACACATAGAAACCAGACAACCACAGGTACACATAGAAACCAGACAACCACAGGTACACATAGAAACCAGATAACCACAGGTACACATAGAAACAAGACAACAACAGGTACACATAGAAACCAGACAACGACAGGTACACATAGAAACTAGACAACCACACATATGCATAGAAAACAGACAACAACAGGTATGTATAGAAACCAAACAACCACAGGTAAATTACACATAGAAACCAAACAACCACAGGTAAATTACACATAGAAACCAGACAACCACAGGTACACATAGAAACCAGACAACAACAGGTTATGCATAGAAACCAGACAATGGCAGGTACACTTATAAACCAGATAACAACTGGTACACATAGAAACCAGACAACGGCAGGTACACATAGAAACCATCAAAGGGGTAGTTATAGGCTGATAGCGTTGTACTGGTAACCGCTATTTATGATAGGCTGATAGATTTGTACTGGTAACCGCTATTCGTGATAGGCTGATAGATTTGTACTGGTAAGTGTGCATGCTATTTGTGATAGGCTGATAACTTTGTACTGGTAACCGCTATTTGTGATAGCCTGATAGGTTTGTACTGATAACTGCTATTTGTGATAGCCTGATGGCTTAATTTGTACCGGTAACTGCTATTCGTGATAGGCTGATAGATTTGTACTGGTAACCCCTTTTTGTGATAGGCTGATAGGTTTGTACTGATACAATTTGTAACTGCTATTTGTGATAGGCTGATAGCTTTGTACTGGTGACCGCTATTCGTGATAGGCTGATAGATTTGTACTGGTAACCACTATTTGGGATAGGCTGATAGATTTGTACCGATAACCGCTATTTGTGATAGGCTGATGGCTTTGTACTGGTAACCGCAAATCGCGATAGGCCGATAGCTTTGTACTGGTAACCACTGATTTATGTTTTGAGAAAAATACCTGCAACCAGAAGATTCTTAAAATGATTTTCAATAAACAGATAATATTTGTTGAAAATTTATTTTTTGGCTCACCTGGTTCAAACGACCCTGTTGAGCTTATGCCATACCACACCGTCCGTCGTCCGTCAACTTTTCCTTTAAAACACTACTAGTCCTGAACGGCCAAGTAGATTTTGACTAAAGTTGGTCTGGAGCATCCTTAGGCCAAGGAGACTCAATTTTGTATAAATTGTGGGTGTGGCCCCCATTGGGGCAGAGGGCGGGGCCCCAATAGGGAAAATAGAGGTAAAACCTTTAAAATCCTTCTTCTACCGTAGGGATTAAGGGATTTTATCCTTATTTAGTCTGGAGCATCCTTGGGCCAAGGGGACTCAATTTTGTATAAATAGTGGGTGTGGCCACCCTTGGGGCAGAGGGCCAGGCCTAATAGGGGAAATAGAGGTAAAACCTTCAAAATCCTTCTCTTCCCGCAGGGATTAAGGGATTTTATCCTTATTTAGTCTGGAGCATCCTTTGGCCAAAGGGACTCAATTTTGTATAAACGGTGGGTATGACCCCCCCTGGGGGAATAGGGTTGGGGCTCTGTTTGAAATTTGTTTTCACTATATCTCAAGTACTGGATGGGTAATTTAATATGTACTTACAGCACCTACCATGGAGTGCTATATCTTTACTTCATACCAATTATTTTAAACATATATGTGAGCGATACAGGCCTTCTGGGCCTCTTGTTAGTATTTGTAATTTACATAAAAGAAAGGAAATAATATAAATAGAGGACCATTTGAAAAGTAACCAACAATAAATATTTGTAAGTACCTGGTAAATATTAGGAAGAAAATAGACTTTATATACTTTGTAAGTATCTGGTAATGATTAGGAAGAAAATAGACTTTATATACTTTGTAAGTACCTGGTAATGATTACGGAAGTAAATAGACTTTATATACTTTGTAAGTACCTGGTAATGATTAGGAAGAAAATAGACTTTAAACTTTGCGATCGTTGTTACACAAAACTGTACTTGTGACGTGTTGATATGTCTGCCACCTAGAGTGTGAAGAAAGGTCCTCTGCAGATTGTGTTGCTGTTTGGTTTGTTTAGGACACCGCCATTTTGAGTCATGCACACATGCTTTTCCTTTTGGGACAAGGTCACTTGTTATAACTCAGTATATCTCTCTTGGTAATGGGACTAGTATTAATTTTGATGATGTCGTTAGGGATTTGCTTGAAAAAAATTAGGAACTGCACCACTGTTGTCTCAACAACTTTTTTTCTGACAAAATGAAATTCAAATATATATGATGATGTGATTGACTTTGTACAGAGGATGGGCACCAGTGTTGTTGGAGAGAATGTGGTACGGAGGTTCAGGGCGAGAATTACGACTTTTACCGACACGTTTACTTCCATTCTTTCCATGTGAAGATCAAATGTATCGGTTCACTATTGATCAACAAGCTGGGAATGGACAATTGTCTACTGGATACCCACACACGGAACCTGATCCCAGAACTTCCGGAACGACTCCAGTGCGGCTGGCACATGTGTGAGGTAAGCACGGATCAATCCCAGAATTATCAGATAGGATCAGCTTTATTTAGATTCTATTGGCATACTGTGTTTATCCTGCAATACGCCCAGGTGTCCAACACATCATCTCTGACTAAAAGTAGGAGGATGGGCTTTTTACAATGAAAACACTTTTGTTAACATTTCTCTTCCTAACTGCAATATATATCAGTGAGCATATATCCAAGCATGGGCTTATTGTTGGATAAATATGGTTTACAAACAAAAAATTACATAAGCTCCGAAGAGCTTTTGACCAACTTGACTGCATCCCCTGTTGCTGCCACATATATATACAACTGTATGAAGTAAGTAAAGACCAATTTTAGAACCCTATGGTGCATGCACTTTCAATGTGAAGTCAGTTTATAGATCAGTTCGAATTCCTGCTCCCTATTAGAGATGAGATCAGTTTCATTCAGAGTAACTTGTGGGCATACACAAAATATAACAGAAGCTCTCATCTTTCAGCAGCAAGTGAAAAATAATGACCACTACCACTTTACAAAGTAGTATAAAGTGGGCTTATGTTGTAGTACTCTCTCAGTCATCATCTGTCATCAACATTACGGAAACAACATCTCTCTTCTGACAGCAGATTTCAACCTATTTCTGGTGGTGCCTGTATCATCTGTAACTCGTATAGATGAGATTCTGTACATATATCATATATAGAGTTGGTTGATCCTGACTCCTGGGACTGAGGGGCGGGTCTACTACAGCCCCATGTTTGTTTATTTACCTAAAATGATATCTTTTCAAAACCTCTTTGAAGATTGCAATTAATTTTCATACACACCCGGAACCTCCCGGAGGCTTAGGAACGATAGGTCAAAAGGGGTATATATTTGATGATTTTCTGTAAAGAGACATAGATCTTCAAAACTACTTGGCAGGTTTCAACCATATTATGTTAGTAGCATCTTTAACCCATTAAGATCAAATGTTCTATGAATAAAGTGGCTAATATTCCCAGAATATCCTCAAAACTATAATACAGATTTCAGACAACTTCACTACCAAAAATAGCCAGGTAAGCAAGTCATGAAGTGCCTTTTTTCAAATCACCCTGCGTCCATATTCCGTCTGTCCTTAAACAATTCTTGTTAGCGCTATTTCTCAGAAAGTACAGAAGGGATCTTTCTCAGATTTCACTTGAAAGTTCATCATGATCCTTAGTTATGCATATCGATTTTTGGGACTGATCTGAAAACCAAGATGGCCAACAGCCAGCCATCTTGAATATGAGAGTTCAAGTTTGTTAGCACTAATTCTCAAAAAGTACTTGGCATGAGGTATCTTTCCCAAATTTCACATGAAGGTTCCCCATGGTCCCTAGTTATGTATATCAATTTTTTTATACTGATCAGTAAACAAAAATGGCCGATAGGTGCCATCTTGAATTTATCACGTTAAAGTTTGATTTGAATCTTTGTTATCGCTATTTCACAGGAAGTGATGGAGGGATCTTTCTCAAATTTGATAGTAGGTTCCCCTAGGTCTATTTTGTGCTTGTTCACTTTGGAGACTGATCAAATAAATAATATAGCTTACTGGTGGCCATCTTGTTTTTTGACAGTGAATGTTTTTTTTTTTTTTTTTTTTTTTTTTTTTTTTTTTTTTTT
>NW_018407999.1:459706-467044 GCF_002113885.1 Mizuhopecten yessoensis
AAAAAAAAAAAAACACCACTGTGTTGGTCATTGTAATGAGCTGTCTTGATTGAAATGTTCATCATAATGCTTGTTGTCTTTTTTATTTTTTATTTATCCATTCATTATTTCAAGTACATGTTACATTTACTCATTACTTTTTCCATTTGTTCATCTTCATCTTTCATTACATTCATCTATAAATCTATCCATTCACATATCCAACTATTCATTCATTTATACCATAAACATTATATGTAAGTTCATATTTTTTCCATGAAATACTTGATTGTACCTCTTATTCTAATATTTTGTATGTAACATTTTTAATTCATGTCATGGCATACATCTATCACTCTATCTATATACATTATACATAAATTCATAAGTTTTCGATGAAATAATTGATTGCACTTTTCCTATTATTCTTATATTTGGTATGTAACATTTTAAATTCATACTTAAATTGGGATAACAAATTAATTCCTTTCTGTTTCTGTTCGCTAATATGATATACTTTATAAATGGTGTATCCAATTATGACAGTGAATGTTTGTTATCGCTATTTCCCAGAAAGTGCTGGAGGGATCTTTCTAGAATTTGTTTTGTAGGTTCTCCTTGGTCATTTATTGAGCATGATTAAACATAACTGTTGACAGGTGGTCATCTTGGATTTTGACAGTTAAAGTTTGTTATTGCTAATTCTCAGAAAGTACTTAAGGGATCTTTGCATACATGCCATATCTCACGATTTAGGCGCGAGACTCACGAAAAGAAACAAATTTGGTCAATCTTAGTGAATAAACAATAGCTACATGGATTCACACTGACCTTGGTCATCGCGAGGTCTGAAGTGACACGCCAGCCACTTAAATCACAGGCCAGGCCAATTAGCAGCATATATATATAGGTGTGAAAGTTCTGAATGGCCCGGCCAGCCGATTTAGCGGGGCATGGCTTGATGACTTGCTCACCGATGTGTGAACTGTTAAGCAATTAAATCAGTGATCCCATATCCAGTGGGGGCTAGTTGCTAATTAATATGTGATGACAGTTGATAACTTGATATTAACATTAAACAGCAACATAAGGAGATGTCAGAGCTGTTAATACTGAAACGGAAATGTTGGAGGTGACTATAAAATCGAAACCGGACACTGACATCGAACCCGGAATTCATTCTCTTGCCGTCGGGATGGGATTGAGTGTTAATGAAAATAACATAAACAGAAGAAAACAAGTTTCTTCAGAATTGGATATATAAAAGTAGTATTTATTGGTTATTTTTTCCCCAACAAATTAGAATTAAATATTCCCAATGTTTTGTGATATATTTTTTCTAACCTGGGTTAATAAGGACATCCCTGTGGAATTTCTTCTTTTTTAATTACTATTATTTTTTGCCTTTTATGTGATATATTTACTTTTAAATATTGATAGCATTATCTGGACCGTATGTCACGTGTAAACCTTCCTAAAATCCTTTAAAATATCAATAAATCTTCAATTTTGGCTCTAACAAAGTAATTAGAGGCTTTAGAATAGCACAAATGATTCAATACTATGATATATGCTATATAATTTATGTTTTAAATGTCTCACGAATTCAGAGAAAAAATCTCACTATTTTTGACCAAATCTCGCTAAAAATAATCACTGATCTCACTATTTTGCACCGGAAAGGTATGGCATGTATGTCTTTGTCAAATTTGATATGCAAGTTCCCCTTGGTCCTTAGTTGTGCCTGTTTATTTTAAGAGTGATCATAAAAACAAGATGGCTGCTGGAAGAACTAAACAGATCTTTCTGATATTGCAATGATCGCTTCTATTTCTCTCACATTAAATACTGTACTAGTAAATATGTGAAACTACAAACGCATATGAAAGGTTGTCTTTTATACACAGCAGTATGAAGTTTAGATCAAAAGTTACCTCAAGGTGCATTTACTGTATACAGGACTCATCAAACAGTTTAGAGAAAAGAAGAGAAAAGATCAAACTAATATAGAACTAATGAAGATGGTACAATGGTGGGCGCCACTTGTTTTAAAAAGTTAACACAGATTATAAGGAATCAACGAAGATTTTCAGGCTAAAGACAAAGAATTTAAAGTCACCTTTCTGGGTTTACAAATGTTAAAAGCACCAGGCCTCTGTAAACCATAATATATAATGAATGCAGGATATAAACCTCTATGAAGATATCAAAATACGATAATATTTACATATATATATAAAAAAAAATCTTGTTACTTGTTAGCAAGCTTCTGCTGCAGTGTGTCTTAGGGTTTATGAGAATATCAAAATGAAGAATCAAGACGTGTATAATTTACTCCTAAATCACTCCTATTCTCACAGGCAGTAGTGGACAACCCCGAGATGTTTTATCGCCACGTAGATAATCACGCTGACAACTGTACGGAAGGAAAGAAATCAAACCGTAAAAATGCTGCCACATCAAATGCTAAATGTGAATGGGAAGGTGAGTAACTGCAGGGGGATAGAATTATATCATCTATATACTACTGTATACCACCTACCGGTAGCATGACACATTCATTATCATTGGTTGTCAGTATGAGAAGCAGATTCCTATTCCCCAGCACTTGGGAATGTTTTTCTCAAAAAAGAACATCTGCTCGCACTAATTGTAGGATGTAGATATTTTATGTATATTGTATATTACTAATTATAAAAATTGATGAGTATAAATATTCTGTATGGAAAATTAATGATGATCAAAGTTAAATATAATAGTAAGTTACTCAAGATCAAAGTTATTCAACAAAATGTTCTATTTATAGTAAGTTGATAATGGTTGAAGATATTGAGGATGAATATTTTATCTATTGTAAATTAATGAAGGAAATCGCAAATTTAATGGTTCCAAACAATTCTCTTAGGTCCAGCTGTGCTGTGTGTTTTTATCCCACCAAGAGTTGTATTGACGTAAGGAAACACAGTGTTTTAATTAGGTGTCAGAAAAGTTTTAGCTTCCTCAATGTTCAGCCAGGTAGTCTTTTTAGCGAATCACTCACGTTTAAACAGAAATAAAAACAGATTTGTTTTTAATTCATTACACATAGTCTGTTTATATTGTATGTATTATGTATGTATTGTTTGATCATTTTACATTTGGTCTGTGATATTGTAGTATTTAATTTATTGCGAACTGTTATTTGGTATCAACCTGTAAGTGGGCCTTATGGCCTGTTGGATTGAAATAAATATAAATATAAAAAGATTCAAATAACTAAACATCAAAATGATTGAATGAAGTTATATAAATGCTATCTAAATAACTAACCGTGATAATTAATGAGAGTGAAATATGAAACGGATTGAATTTGGACGTTTGATTGTAGGCTCAAATAACATTAACCACTTCTTTGTTCCCAGCCTGTGACTTTGTAGCAGAAAATAGATGGCGACTGAAGGAACACCTACGGAGCCACACACAGGAGAAGGTGATAGCATGTCCAACCTGTGGTGGACTCTTCTCAGCCCGCTGTAAATTCATAGACCATGTGAAACGCCAGGCAGAGACAGAGGGTGAGCCTTATTTAACTATTTACATACATAGACCATGTGAAACGTCAGGCAGAGACAGAAGGTGAGCCTTATTTAACTATTTACATACATAGACCATGTGAAACGTCAGGCAGAGACAGAAGGTGAGCCTTATTTAACTATTTACATACATAGGCCATGTTAAACGCCAGGCAGAGACAGAAGGTGAGCGTTCCTTATTTAACCACTATAGATATTTACCAGTCAGCAAGGTGTTTTACTCTATCTTTCAATTACCTTCATTTGGCAAATAAGTTACAGATTCTTATGAGATGTGTACTCCTCAGCTTTTGTACCCCATGGTTTCTTAGTGCTTGTAGCTTACCTGGCACAAAATTTCTCCATGCTTTTGGTATGGTTTGTCACTTTTCAAATTTTCTTTAAACAGAAAAACACTGGTTTGTCATATTGGATGGATGAGTATGAAGTTTCCTCAAGTTACCGTTCATTTGTTCTGAAGTTGCCATTGTTGATAGGCTTATACTAGTAAAAGAACTTCTGAAAATAATCTTGAACAGTCAAGAATGATAAGGATCGTGATATTGCGCTATTTAAAGCTACCTGGATTGAAGAAAATACTAAGTTTCCTCTAATTAATGACCTTGAACTACTTTCGAAGTCACAGGAGTCATCTTCATTTGAAAATTCAACACCTTCTTCAAATGTTACAGCTATATTATAAGTATAAGTAAAACAGCTTGACCGTCATGTCAAGTACAAAAATTGTCCATTGGTTAACCCTTTCACCACTGTAGACCAGACCAATGCATGGGAGAGTCTACTAAAGTTGCATAGGGGTGAAAGGGTTAAGTCCATTTAGTCTACAAAGATTATACTAAACTTATAATTATAAGGACGGTCTAGGTTTATGTGCACTGTCGTATTATAAATTGCTATCGACTGATTTAGATATTTTATGTCTGACCAACGACTACCGTTTATATTTGCGTATAGTGTGCACTTTTTTAAGGGGAAAATGAAGTGTCAAGAAAGGGGTGTACACCATACTCAAGAACAATCCAAAATCAGTCCTTGGTCGCGACCATTTCTCATAATTTTTAGAGGATTTTTCAGAAATGTTTTGAAATATGCTCGCAGCAATAAAACTGCTAAATTTTGTTGAATAATCCCTGATTGCATTGCCAATTTGACAATTACGAAAAAGTTGCAAGTTTAAGTCATATATAATACTATAGAATCGGATAAATAAGCACGAGTAAAGTAGGCTCAACTTTTCAGGACGTTACGTTGTGAATTGATAAATACTATACCACATATCGGGAAACATAACGAAATGAACCAATAATGATAAAAGTTTGAGTTTGAAAATTAAATATCAACGGGTTCAAAACAGCCAAAAACATTCTGATCTTTTCTTTTCGAAGGAGAATTGTTGAAATCACAATTGTTTGGTGTTCTTCATATCTCGCAAATTCAGCTGTTGGCAGTCCTCATCGGAATGACTACCTTTAAGCATACACATTCTGCCGATATCGATGACTGATTCAGTCGGATTTGCAGACGATCAGAAAACTACTTGGAAAAGTGTATTTCATAACAAAAAATAGTTTTATCCGTATATAAGATTGAATCTTTTCTGAAACTTATTGTTGTGAAAACAACATCATTATATTCCAATTAACGTTACCTGTTCTGCCCATGCCAGGTGACCGTGTCAGCTCGCAGATCTCGCTGTATTCGAGGTGTCAGTCAACGCTAACATAATATTTGCGACATCCTTTCTTATTAATTTGATGTGTTGTCATGGCTACCTGAACAGCATGTATGTATTTACACCTGGTAATTGTTTAACCATTTTGATTGACGGGTGGAAATATATCCGTTGTAGCTTGGTCAATGATTTATCGGAAAATGATCATACAGAATGATGGGGTGACTTTCTGACATAGTTATAGTTTTATTTTCTCAGCAAAGGTATTTGATTTTAATTTGTTTGCTTCAGGGATATTGATGGTAAGTTTGTGTTTCCAAGGGCTTTCTGGTACTGCAAATTCAGTTCGAGTGTTGATAATTCGTGTTGGTGGGAGTTAAAGCACGGTTTGGTGTGTAGTTAGTTTTAAGAGCTAGCTTTCAGTCTTTTATTCGCTTTGAAATGGTAAACTGTGTATCTTTGATGAGTTTTCATTTATTTAATGAAGTGAACTAGGACTAAATATTAATCTTATCAAAAGTTAATTTTGTAGTTGGTAATATATATGTAAATGAATGGTAAAATATCACAGGACACTATAAGCAAATAAAGACAATTTATTGTCACAAAAGTAGTGTGTTTGTAAAACAATTACCATCAGAACCCAATTCTTGTCACAGCAAATGGAATTTACAAATATCACAGACATTTCAAATCACTGTACCAAACACAGTATTGTCAAACAAAACACATCGTCATACATAAAACATTGTCAACACCACATTGTCCAATAAAATGTTGTCGGTCCCTAACTATAGTACTCCAGTCAAACAAAACTAGAACGTCACTAACTATAGTAGTCCAGTCAAACAAAACTAGAACGTCCCTAACTTTAGTACTCCAGTCAAACAAAACTAGAACGTCACTAACTATAGTACTCCAGTCAAACAAAACTAGAACGTCTCTAGCTATAATACTCTGGTCATTTACTTATAAGCTAATGTAGATCACACATATCATTGACAATGCCAATTCATAGAAAATGGTATCTTAACTACAAGTTTTTGTCAAAATCTAGAAACATTGATATTTATTGTGAAGAAACCTATTATCACCAAAGGGATGAATCGTGTACAGGATATTTACAGATATTCACAAGTCCCTTCAACGAGGTGTGGAAACAAGTTTATCAAAAATAGTCTTTTATGATAATAAATAGCATAAATACTGTATACCAGGAAACTTCTACCGCAGTTTAACCCTTTCACCACTGTAGACTATAATGGACTCATCCAGATCAATGCATGGTAGAGTCTACTAAAGTTACAGTGAAAGGGTTTTGCAATTTTCAGGCTCTACAATGAGGGCAAATCAGGACCACAATAAGTATACATTATACCGTAAAATTACATGAGAGGGGTGACATTTATGCTGGGCGAATAGAGATTTTACAGATGAAGGGTGAATATGTTACATGGCGACAGTTTCCTGACATACAGTAAGCATACATGGTTAAAGGAAAGTTTCCATGTCAGTTTAGTCAGTGTAGTGTCTAACAGACCTATAATCGACAAATTTCTTTAATCGGAACACCACTAGTGTCTGTGCACTATAAACACACTACTCTGTCAGCGGAAGGCATTTGTACATAAGTATCTAATAAGTCTTTTACAGCATTTGTACATAAGTATCTGATAAGTCACTTACAGCGTTTGTACATAGTGTCTGATAAGTCACTTACAGCATTTGTACATAGTATCTTATAAGTCACTTACAGGTTTGTAAATAGTATCTGATAAAGTCTCTTACAGCATTTGTACATAAGTATCTGATAAGTCACTTACAGCATTTGTACATTAGTATCTGATAAGTCACTTACAGCATTTGTACATAAGTATCTGATAAGTCACTTACAGCATTTGTACATAAGTATCTGATAAGTCTCTTACAACATTTGTACATAAGTATCTGATAAGTCACTTACAGCAATTGTACATAAGTATCTGATAAGTCACTTACAGCATTTGTAAATAGTATCTGATAAGTCACTTACAGCATTTGTACATAAGTATCTGATAAGTCACTTACAGCATTTGTACATAGTATCTGATAAGTCACTTACAGCGTTTGTACATA
>NW_018407999.1:467385-501830 GCF_002113885.1 Mizuhopecten yessoensis
GTTTTACCTGGCACAAAGTGTGAATGTCAAACCAGTTGGTATACAGGATAGTTTTACCTGGCACAAAGTGTGAATGTCAAACCAGTTGGTATACAGGATAGTTTTACCTGGCACAAAGTGTGAATGTCAAACCTGTTGGTGAGCATGGAGCATATTATATCACAGAGTTTGGTTGAAAGTCGAACCAATCAGTGAGGATAGACATAATTGGGTCGCCGATGAATGTCGGGAGATGTAGGTACAAGAATGGTAACGACCGCGCCAGGAATCCGTTGTAGTAGTACGACTTGGGAAACACAGATAAAAGGGCGTCGGAAATGTTGTTCTGGATCTCAGAGAAATTGGCACTCAGCATCTTTTCAGAATCTGAAATTGATAGTTGATGTCAAAATTTAAAAAGCAAAGAAAGAGACATGTGCTTTACTGATTTTTATGTGATAACTTTTTGTTGGAAATCAATATTTGGTTTCACTCATTCACCCCTGAAATTTTATCATGAACTCTTCCAATTCAATGTTTGGAATAGTTCATGATAAAATTTCAGGGGTGAATGAGTTAAGTTATAATTTTTAAACTTCCTTCCCAATTTGGTTAACAGTGGTACCATTTCCCCAATTCAAAAGCCACAGGCCCAAATCTAAAAATAGTGGATAAAAAAGCTGTGATGTATATAGAACTGACAGATAATAAATTAACTCATTCACCCCTAAACACGCATTTAAACTCTTCCAATTCAATGGTTGGAATAATTCATTATGAAACTTCAGGGGTGAATGAGTAAAACTTCAATTTTACTCCTTTCCTATGCATTTACTTACTCATTTTTCCCAAATAACTTACTTTTCTGCTTAAATTTGATGTTGAAGCATTCCCTGCCGTAGTCTCTCTGGACAGTATCGCTGGCCTTCGACCACCATCTTTCAGCCATGGCCGCTTTGTCGTAAGCCATAATGCCAGTCTTGTAGCCACTAGGTATAATGGTGGCGACCTTGATACCCCAGCGTTGTAGCTCAAACCTCCACACTTCCGACATAGAGGCCAGTGCAGCCTTGGAGGCACAGTACACGCCCATGAGGGGCACGGGAACCAAACCTGAAATAATACATGTATATTCTTGTCAGCCATGTCCTTTTGTCAACAAATGTATCTTTAATACACCTTCCTCAGATAGTGTTTGATTTTCATAATTTGCATTATTGCCCTGGTCTATTGATGGATAACCTACATCATATAGTGGGTGGTTCAGATTGATTATGTTATTTGCATTAAGTACTTGCTCCATTGTGATGGATCAGAAGAGCATTATTACCACCAGGCAGCCATCTAATATTTCACATGTGAAGTTTGTTAACTGCTTCAAATATTGTAACAAAACATGATATCCATTATCCCCTTGGTCCAAGCTCCAATTGAAAATGGATTTGAAAAGCAAAATGGCCATCAGGCAGCCATTTTAAATTTTGCATAAAAGAGAGTATACATTTTCCCTTAAATCCTCTTTAGTTCCTGTTTCTATTTCAACTGAATCAGGAAAAAAGGTAGTCACCAGACCATCTTGGGTTTTATGTCGACATCATAATGTAAATATTTGGCTGCTATTTCTCAGAAAAGGGTATATACAGGGAACATGATCAAACTACTGGTCTGCATGCTACACTTAGTCCGTATTTGTACTCTATTGGAATTGGGAAATTTAGCAAATAGCACACCCCTCAAAGATCATAATGCAACTTCATGTACATAAACTCTCTGGTTACGGGGTACTATTATTTAGGAACGAACAAAGGAAAGAGAAGGAACTATATACCAGCGACATTTTCAGATATTTTAATGGTGGGTTTATGATATTTTAATGGTGGGTTTTATGATATTTTAATGGTGGGTTTTATGATATCTTAATGGTGGATTTTATGATATCTTAATGGTGGGTTTTATGATATTTTAATGGTGGGCTCTAGCTAAGATCTCCTCAGGGATAACTGGTTTATATGAATATGCAAAAGATCAATTTGACAAAGCTTTAATTTTTATCATCGTACCAGCTGTGTTTTTTACACCAGTTACATTGGCAATTAATGAAAAATTACAATATATAACCCCAGTATATCTTCTTCAGATGTCCCATAGTAATTTTTCACATTAACTAAATTCATGGTTATCTCCCTTTGGTATCAACATAACGCTATAACGTGTAATTACTGTACTTAATGTGTACTTGTTTAAATATAAAAATATTTGTGTTGTTGTCCTTGTGTAAGATAAGATCTAGACTAAAGCTAGTTATTTATAGTTACACATATATTTACTAAGCACTTCAGTGATAGTGACCGTGTGATAACAGTGGACGCAAAAGTTGTCAGACAGGTTGAATGAACTGATCCTTTTTGCTAGATAAACATGTATTTATAAGCTTTAATTACCCTGACTTATCTTGCTGTGTAATCACGGCAACCTACCTGCATTACTTGCAACGTTTACAATTCGGCCCCGGTACTGTCGCAGTAGTGGGAGAAATGCCTTACAAACATTCACAGGACCGAAATAATTGATAGCCATGACCTTGTACATATCCTCTCTGGCCATTATCTCAACATTGCCGATAAAACAGATCCCTGCATTGTTGACGATGCCCCAGAATTCCAATCCTGAAAAAAAATCAGTAAATACATAATAAATATTATTCTTATTAATCATACATACCCTGCAACAAGAATAGGAGGATAGATACAAAGGTATATACTACATTGGCATGCATGAATGAAATTGACCCTGATATCTGTTGACATGCAAGTTGCTTTTAAGCATCACTTACCTTGAAACCTGACCCCTGTTTTATAAGTTTCTATAATGCATGACTTACTTTTGACCCTAGACTTCGGTTGTTATGTGAATTGTTGCTATGCGGACTTCCCTTGACTTCTGACCTATGTTGTTATGAGAGTTGCTACTTAATGCATGAATCATCATGAGTCCTGACCACTGGTATGTGAGATTCTATCATGTATGACTTATCTTGACCTCTGACCTCTAATTTGAGATTCTGTTATGACTTACCTTGGCCCCTGACCTCTAGTTTGAGATTCTATTATGACTTACATTGACCCCTGACTTCTGTAATTTGAGATTGTTATGACTTAACTTGACCCCTGACCTCTGTAATTTGAGATTCTGTTATCACTTACTTTGACCCCTGACCTCTTATAAATTACTTACCTTGACCCCTGACCTTTGTAATTTCAGATTCTGTTATGATTTTGACGGGTACACCTGACCTCAGTTATAAGTGACTTACCTTGACCCCTGACCTCTGTTATAAATGACTTACCTTGATCCCTGACCTCTGCTGTGACGTGAGTTGCTGCTTGTTCCACCTGCTGTACATTGCTCACATCCATCTGTATAGTGTGTAGACGGTTGGAACAAGTTTTTACAAGTTGGTCTTGTTCCACGCTTTGGTTGTTGAGGAAACTGGCAAAAACATGGAAACCTTGACTGTCGAGGTGTTTAGCCAAACTGAAGCCAATACCCCGATCACAACCTGTAACGTTTAAACGTTTTATCAAATCTCAGTCATCTGTCAGATTATTAAAAAATTCTGCTGTATGTTACTTTCTGGGGAAAAAATCACATTAGTCAATTATTATTTTGTCTTAAAATATTTTGTTTTGTATAAAACTGTTTTTCTTTTTTCATTATTATTAAAAAAAAATCCACAAGTTACTTTTTAAATACTTTGAGGACATCAATTCAATAAAACAATTATTATACACTTGTCACATAATATTAAAGGGGATAGCACTTTTGTCAGCCTTTCTGCTTTGCTTCATACAATTGCTCAAGAATTGAGGTCAACAAAAGAGGCTATCACCCTGAAGGTGATATGATGAATGTATGATTCTCACTGTCGGTATAGGATTGTACACTAAACATAATCAAAGTATACACAGCCAATGTCATTGACTGTAGAGGATTGACTGGCATGTAGCTGGCTGACATCATGTGATGTGTAAGGTTATCAAGTTTGTTCAGATTAATGAGTTTGACCCATATTTCAGATCACAGGTCAAATGAATATATGCTTTGAATAATTTCTCCTCAAAGACCTTAATGATTAAAATGATGATATTTACCTGGTTCAAAGAAGAACCATAATGTTTCGAACTTTTAATTATGCTAAAAAAAACTTGGTCAAGTGTTTTTATTTTTTTTATTTTTTTATATATATAGGTTAATTGCTGGGTTTAATTGAGTTATTTAAATTTTCAAATTAGTTCTAAATTAAGTTAATTTACTAGGTTGATTATCTTTAAAATCTGTCCAAAACTAACTTTCAAGTTACTGAGATAAAACTTATTGAAATATTCAAATACCTTCTTTACAATTTGTTCGCAATCAATGTTCAAATCCAATATATCTGCCATGGTATCTTGACTGGCTGATGCCCATTATAATCATTTCAGTGTTATATAAATTTTGCAAATATTGTTAAAGTAAACTTTAATACAGGTCCTTTGGGTCTATTGTTTCGTTTTTGAATTACAATTAAATATATATATATGAGTTTAAATTTTATATCACAACAAATTAGTTGCATTAGTTTAAATAATAAAATGAATGTTTATTGTAATTTTCTGATTTTCAGTTTGAGCACTTTGCCAGCTCCTTGAGATTAGAACTAAGTCAACACATAAGTGTATATATATATGTTTATCTGTGTTTGTCGGTCAGTTGGTGATAGCTGTGTGATTGTGACTTATTGTGATTGTTAGTCGGCTATAGTATGTGAGGGTCACCTTTCTCATGTTTACATACCATACAAAATATATACTGTAAAATTTAAAAGATTATCGCACATAGAAATGTCTGCGTTGAAACACTTTAAAGTGATTGTAATGTAAAAAGTTTTACATTTGCAATGATTCTGAAATCTTTATAAATCACTTACTATTTATATATTAAGAAGCATGTGTATATTTTCACATTAATTTACTCATCTTGAAAAATGCGTCCATTTCCACACCACCATAAAGTAAACCAACATTACATTTTAATTGAAATATTTAAGTCAGACTTGAGATTGAAACTAGATGTAGTCATGATGCTCCTTAAAAGTTATCCTGTTTGTCACTGTTAGATTTTCAATTCCCATTTCTGTTTCCATTTCCTATTCCATGTTCCTAACCCCATTCCTTACTCAGCCTTCCTTCCTTCCTTCGTCTCTGTCTCTGTCTCTCTGTGTGTGTCTCTCTCTCCACTTTCAATGTTCTTTCTGTCCTTTCTACCACTCTTCCTTTTAACTCCTCCCACATCTCTTTCCCTATTCCCCTGCCCCTACCCCTCCCCCTCCCCCAAACAGAATCTCGCTTCTTCTCTGTAAGACTTACCAGTAATGAGAACTGCCTTTTTCGTCGGAGACAGTTTCCTCCTTGGTAACCATTTCACTGCCACCATGAGGTATCCTAGGAGTAGCAGGCTCCCCCAGAGGTCGGGTCGTAGGTAAAAGGTCAATATTTGTAAGAAGGTGCAGTTCAAGGTCATTATGACTACAGCTTTACTGGTCAAACTGATATTTCCCAGAACGATCTGGATCACTGTGTATAGTCCAAACACGCCATAGATGATAACGTTGATGCTCTCGCTTGAAGCAATGTCACTGGTTTCCGTGGCAACTATTTTTGTTCTTTCTGATTCTCGGTTCACAAATAGAACAGTATATAACATTGTCAGTAGGCCATACATGGTGGACAAATGAGAGCACTGTGTCTGAAATACCAGAAAGTCCTTTTGATGCAAATAAGAATAAAATCTGGTGCTGATTTAAGAAGCCGTACAGATTTTCAGTCTGGAGTCTCACCTGAAGCCTTTTAACTAGCTGCTAAGTTTGCTTATCTGTTCAGTATTAACTGGAATGTTTATAATGGTCTCTAATGTCCAACAAGCTGCCAGTGTTTTTGTTGTAATCTCTGTAGAGTTTGGGACACCTGTTCCAACACTGGCCTTAAGTCCCACAACCTTTACCGCTGTATCCAAGTCAGCCTTTATATAACAGTACATTGATTTCTGTAAAATCAAGAATGTTTGTAAAATTAAAAAAAGGTTTATGAGAGGTTTTTTTATTTAGAATAATTTATTAATTTGTGAGTCATGATCATGTGCTTGACCCATTGAACACTTGAAACATTATTAGGATGTCAGCAAAATAATTGTGCCACAATCATCATTCCGTGGGCGTGACTAGAGTAAATCTGTAGCCCCCATGTGTATGACATCAACAGGAAATGAGGAGCTTGTCACTCAAGTAATTACTCTTAGAAATTTTAACTGATGAACTTAAAACATGTTTTTCTTGGACTTCTCAGGGTAAAAAACGGGAACCTTTTGTGCTACTGAGTAAAGCAAACATTCCAATTTCTAAATTTTAAAAATGCCAATTCAAAGAAATTTATTTTTTACAGCAGGTTTTAAGAAAATCCCATTATAATATGTGTATTATCCAATTCTCACGAGTTGAGCGATTGACAGCAAAGTTTTTTAATCCAAATGGACTCATGGTGATAGGAAAATCTATGTAATCAATGAAAACCTAACACATGATACTGATTAAATTTGCAACAGTTTTATGGAAGGGTAAGCTGACAATTTAATAACATCTGGTTAAAAGCTGAAGAAAACACATACCTGGAGATAAAAACTGCAGAGGAAAAAATCCTTTTTCAGATTGTTTTTGAAATGATTGCTGAATTACATTTATTTTTCCTTCACAAAATGTCAATTAGAATTTGTCCATCCTTGCATTGCTATCACATGATTTTTTGATTGCTTTTGTATATCTTTTCAGCTATTGTTTTTAATCACGAAATATTATTCATAAATCCTGATTAGTTAAAAAAAAAAAATCATATATTTCTTGCTGATGGCTTCAATCCTTGTCATCAAGGTCCAGCCCAGCAGCCGTGAAGATACCACAGATGCATATGAGCGGTGTAAAATAATGCACTGTCACACATTTAAACCCGCCACTTTTATATCACTTAAAGGATGTACAAGATTTGATTATTTATAGGCGATGATTCTGCGGTGATGTAACTCTCCTCTTCCATGAGACACTTGATATTGACGGCCAGGTCATAGGTGTGTGGGTCCGGTGGTGGTTGTCTAGCCAAATATAGCGATAGACACGCTCAGTGTGTACATATATATACCTATATGCACTGTACGCAACAAGGTCAAAGGTCAGAGGGCAATCAACAAGGTTGGAGCAGATTAGTACTGCTGCACCCACAAGTCAGAGCCCCCGTCAGTCCTGCTGAACATAGGCTGCCTTTCACATAAACTGTATAAAATAAATCTTATCAGGTTTTTATCGAGAGTATTATGTTTTATTTTGTAAAACAATCCCAACACATTGACCAGACCTAGCATTTAAAACATCAAAACATCAACATCCAATTTCAAAATATTAGAAAGCCAAAAAATGATGTACCGGTATTGGAATTTACTTTGACATTAGATGTTGAGGGAGTTTCATTTGCTGGTGTTATAAAGCTGATATTGACATCAGATGTTGAGGAAGTTTCATTTGCTGGTGTTATAAAGCTGATATTGACATTAGATGGTGAGGAAGTTACATTTGCTGGTGTTATAAAGCTGATACTGACATTAGATGTTGAGGGAGTTTCATTTGCTGGTGTTATAAAGCTGATACTGACATTAGATGTTGAGGGAGTTTCATTTGCTGGTGTTATAAAGCTGATATTGACATTAGATGGTGAGGAAGTTTCATTTGCTGGTGTTATAAAGCTGATATTGACATTAGATGGTGAGGAAGTTTCATTTGCTGGTGTTATAAAGCTGATATTGACATTAGATGGTGAGGAAGTTTCATTTGCTGGTGTTATAAAGCTGATATTGACATTAGATGGTGAGGAAGTTTCATTTGCTGGTGTTATAAAGCTGATATTGACATTAGATGTTGAGGAAGTTTCATTTGCTGGTGTTATAAAGCTGATACTGACATTAGATGGTGAGGGAGTTTCATTTGCTGGTGTTATAAAGCTGATACTGACATTAGATGTTGAGGAAGTTACATTTGCTGGTGTTATAAAGCTGATACTGACATTAGATGGTGAGGAAGTTACATTTGCTGGTGTTATAAAGCTGATACTGACATTAGATGGTGAGGAAGTTACATTTGCTGGTGTTATAAAGCTGATACTGACATTAGATGGTGAGGAAGTTACATTTGCTGGTGTTATAAAGCTGATACTGACATTAGATGGTGAGGAAGTTACATTTGCTGGTGTTATAAAGCTGATACTGACATTAGATGGTGAGGAAGTTACATTTGCTGGTGTTATAAAGCTGATACTGACATTAGATGGTGAGGAAGTTACATTTGCTGGTGTTATAAAGCTGATACTGACATTAGATGGTGAGGAAGTTACATTTGCTGGTGTTATAAAGCTGATACTGACATTAGATGGTGAGGGAGTTTCATTTGCTGGTGTTATAAAGCTGATATTGACATTAGATGGTGAGGAAGTTTCACTTGCTGGTGTTATAAAGCATATATTGACATTCTGTATATGATGTTTCACAGGCTTGGTGGCTGGCTTGACATTACTATTATAGAGGTGGAATAGTTCCCTGAATGTTTGCGGGATATTCACTTGGTTTTAGTAGGTCATAAATTAGGTAAACGTTATTATATCACTTATTCATGTTTTAATGTGTTTTTATAACAATATGAAAGAAATATTCGTCCTGATGAAATAATGGAATAAATGAAACACTTTAAAAAATACATCCAAACAGAGCTTATCAAAACTTACAGAATATTGAAAATAAATCAATTTAAAGTATTAACAGAACTGCAAGCAGACCAATCGTGGATTGTACAAGTATTTATTGATAACGAGGTCCGGTAAGGAAAGTGATTGATTTGTCGTTAATTCTCCACCACTAAATAGGCTGCCTGTTTACCCCCTAGTTATCAGCGTTAATTCTCCACCACTAAATAGGCTGCCTGTTTACCCCCTAGTTATCAGCGTTAAGTACCTTGATCAGGTTATATCAGTAGAAAGCTTTATTCTGTACACTGTACATTTTATGTTCAGGGACTTATTTTTTTGTAATTTTATATCAATTATTTACTGAAATCATATACAATTATATACTGAATCTATAAATAATGATATACTGAATTTATGTACAATGATGTACTGAATTTATATACAATGATGTAGTGAATTTATATACAATGATGTGCTGAATTTATATACAATGATGCACTGAATTTATATACAATGATGCACTGAATTTATATACAATGATATACTGAATTTATTTACAATGATGTACTGAATTTTTATACAATGATATACTGAATTTAAACTAGTGATGTGCTGATGATTGATTATAATCGATATAATTGGTTCATCATTTAATTCCAAGTTTTTAAATGTCTTATACTCTTATTATTTTTACCTTTTGATTGATAAAAACGCGTGACCGTTGCTAGATATCCATTCATTATAAATGAACGAAACCTAATATATAGTGAACCACTCTGTCTATTGATGTAACAGTTGTGTATAGTGAACAACTCTGTCTGTTGATGTAACAGTAGTGTATAGTGAATCACTCTGTCTATTGATGTAACAGTATAGTGAACCACTCTGTCTATTGATGTAACAGTATAGTGAACCACTCTGTCTATTGATGTAACAGTTGTGTATAGTGAACAACTCTGTCTGTTGATGTAACAGTAGTGTATAATGAACAACTCTGTCTATTGATATAACAGTTGTGTATAGTGAACAACTCTGTCTATTCATGTAACAGTAGTGTATAATGAACAACTCTGTCTATTGATATAACAGTTGTGTATAGTGAACAACTCTTGATGTACTGAATTTATGTACCATGATGTACTGAATTTATATACAATCATATGCTGAATTTATATACAATCATATGCTGAATTTATATACAATGATATACTGAATTTATGTACAATGATATGCTGAATTTATATACAATCATATGCTGAATTTATATACAATGATGCACTGAATTTATATACAATGATGCACTGAATTTATATACAATGATATGCTGAATTTATATACAATGATGCACTGAATTTATATACAATGATATACTGAATTTAAACTAGTGATGTGCTGATGATTGATTATAATCGATATAATTGGTTCATCATTTAATTCCAAGTTTTTAAATGTCTTATACTCTTATTATTTTTACCTTTTGATTGATAAAAACGCGTGACCGTTGCTAGATATCCATTCATTATAAATGAACGAAACCTAATATATAGTGAACCACTCTTTCTATTGATGTAACGGTAGTGTATAGTGAACCACTCTGTCTATTGATGTAATGGTAGTCTATAGTGAACCACTCTGTCTATTGATGTAACAGTTGTGTATAGTGAACAACTCTGTCTGTTGATGTAACAGTAGTGTATAATGAACAACTCTGTCTATTGATATAACAGTTGTGTATAGTGAACAACTCTTGATGTACTGAATTTATGTACCATGATGTACTGAATTTATATACAACGATGTACTGAATTTATATACATTGATGTACTGAATTTATGTACAATAATGTACTGAATTTATATACAACGATGTACTGAATTTATATACATTGATGTACTGAATTTATGTACAATGATGTACTGAATTTATATACAATGATATACTGAATTTAAACTAGTGATGTGCTGATGATTGATTATAATCGATATAATTGGTTCATCATTTAATTCCAAGTTTTTAAATGTCTTATACTCTTATTAGTTTTACCTTTTGATTGATAAAAACGCGTGACCGTTGCTAGATATCCATTCATTATAAATGAACGAAACCTAATATATAGTGAACCACTCTTTCTATTGATATAACGGTAGTGTATAGTGAACCACTCTGTCTATTGATGTAACAGTGGTGTATAGTGAACCACTCTGTCTATTGATGTAACAGTAGTGTATAGTGAACCACTCTGTCTATTGATGTAACAATAGTGTATAGTGAACCACTCTGTCTATTGATGTAACAGTAAGTGTATAGTGAACAACTCTGTCTATTGATGTAACAGTTGTGTATAGGGAACAACTCTGTCTATTGACGTAACAGTTGTGTATAGGGAACAACTCTGTCTATTGATGTAATAGTTGTGTATAGTGAACAACTCGGTCTATTGATGTAACGAACAACTCTGTCTATTGATGGAACAGTAGTGTATAGTGAGCCACTCTGTCTATTGATGTAATGGTAGTGTATAGTGAACCTCTCTGTCTATTGATGTAATAGTTGTGTATAGTGAACAACTCTGTCTATTGATGTAATGGTAGTGTTCTCACTTTATTTTGGTATTAAGTCCCAAAAAATTATAAACCAATTATGCAACTTATCAATGATCGGTTTACTACTTCCAATTAAAAACCGATTATAAATAATGATTTTAAACTGATTTCCCTTAGATAATTTAAACCAATATAATCATCATTTAGAATAATTTACCAATATACATATTTGTAGGTTCCACACAAAATATCAGTGACAGGCTACGAGTAGTATTATGATATTACAATAACATAGAAACCTGTCTTAGTATGTTACAATAATTTCTAAAACTCAGGATATTACACTTGATGAAGGTAAAAATGAAATAAAAATATATTCAAATAAGGGCCGGCCTACATGTGTAGAATACAGCTGCCATGGAGCAGTCACCTTCTCTGTCCACACCTATTTTTAACCCACCATCATCATCACTCCTCGGTCTGTAGTCCATTGTCCATCCTTAAGCATTTCTTGTTATTGCTATTGTTCAGAAATTGCTGGAGGTTTTTTTCTGAAATTTGATCTTCAGGTTCCACTGAGTCGCTTGTTGTGCATGATTACTTTAAAGCCTGATCAGACAAACAAACTGGCCAACATGCGGCCATCTTGGCTATTGACAGTGAATTTTTGTTGTCGCTATTTCTCTGGATGTACTGGAGGGATCTTTCTCAAATTTGACGTGTAGGTTCTCCTTGGTTCTAAATTGTTCACGTTTTATTTCGAGAGTGATCATAAAAACGAGATGGCCGCAGAAAGTACTTACCATATCTTTCTCATATTGCTGTGATAAGTTTTATTTCTTTCACATCCTGTACTAGTAAAAAGTTGAAATGACAAATTCACTTTGAAGGTTGTCTATTATACACACCTGGGGGCCCGTATTCATGAAACTGTTCTCATGCTCAAGCATGGATTCTGTGCTCAAGCCTAATTTCTTGTTCCAGTTATAAATTATTTTAAAAATCTTATTTTGTTAAAGTTTTGGGGGAAAATTAAGGAGTATTATAGCCGAATACTGTTTTCAGTATTTAAATTAGACTTTTTGATCGTTGACATGATTAAGGTGAGTTACGTGAGAGCTGGCTTGAGCACAGAATTTATAACAAAGGTTACTGTTTACATGATTTTATCAAACATATAAGAGAAAAGATCAAATTGACATAGAACTAATGAAGATAGTATAATGGTGGGCACTGTGATCCTCTAGATCCCTCTGGTATAGAACTAATGAAGATAGTATAATGGTGGGTACTGTGATCCCTCTGGATCCCTCTGGTATAAAACTAAATTATCTAGCGTTATAAAGGGTTCGGGGATTCTGCCAGCGCTTTGAAATATGTTGAGGGCAGGTGAAGTGGCAAATGTATGTGTATGCCCCCGTCATAAAATGGGGTTAGGGGGGCATATAGTGTTGCCCATGTCCGTCCCGTCCCATTCATGAGCGGGCATTTATGTCTTACAGACTTTTTCTAGTTTTAATTTATATTTATTAATTGATTAGAATATTATAATAATGTAGAGAGAATATGTGTATTGTGTTACTGGAGATGGTTGTTACGCCTGTTTGTGTCCTAGGTGTTGTCCTCCGGTTTGATGGTGGCCAGATGGTCAGTGATTACTGAGTGCGACTAACCCGACTAACCCTTACCTTATCAGCCAGCTAGAGATATGACGGTCAATACTGATCGAACATCGTCAACACACCGAGTACGAGGGCATCCAGTTTAAAAAGGTCACAGATTACGATAGCCGCAGGGGTCATTCAGTACAATACAGAGGTCATTGAGTACAGAATACCTGTATGATTTATTGCACCGTAACAATCATTAAAAAAAAGTGTGTAAAAGCAATTTACAATATTACCATGCATGCTTGTTTTCTGATTAATATTTTCCAGTTCATTGTAACTGTTGTCTGATTTATTGCTCAACCGATTGTCTGACCTTTAAAAGCACCATACAAGCTAGGTTATACTGTGGTGTACGTCATATGGAGTCCTAATTTCTTCAACACAGCTATCGTTCATTCATCCATTGTCTACTTTTCTCAAAAGACTACTAATCTAGAACAATGAAGTAGATTTTGACTTAATTAACATTCAGAATTACTGGAATAAATGAATGTGTTTATAAAGATGGTGTAGGAATGGGGGCCATGGTGGACTCCAAGGGTATGGAGGAGAGGAAATGGGAGATAAATCTGTATGATACTTAATTCCAGGTAAAGGATTTGGAAACTCAATTGGTCTCAATTTAGAAGAAACATTTCAATTGCATACCTAGTTCAGATTCAGATTAAAAATATACAACAAGTAAATGATATAGGCCAAATGGGCCTGGTATTATTTATCAGTTCATTCTGTAGTGTGATTTGTTTTTAACAATTTCATGTAACTGAATTTTCTGATTTGTATTTTACAGTCCAGTGTTACCAGTGTTCCCACTGCAACAAGAGATATTCCACAGAGAGGCTGCTGCGGGATCATGTCCGTCACCATGGTAACACACTCAGACCTTTCAGGTCTATTCTTCCATACCTATAAACCTGTGAATTAGTCCCCCCACTGGTGCTAGCGGTGTGGACTATAGGTTCAAACCCTGTTTGTCACTAGATATGTCCCTTTTTTTTATGCTGCATGTTTAACCTATTCTATCAATAACAGAAGGCATGGCCACTTAGCTGACGAGTGACATCACACTCCTTATGGACACAATATACACTGTACTGACGAGTGATGTCACACTCCTTATGGACACAATATACACTGCTCACACGTGACATCACACGCCTTATAGACACAATATACACCGTACTGACGAGTGACATCACACTCCTTATGGACACAAAATGCACTGCTGACGAGTGATGTCACACTCCTTATGGACACAATATACACTGTGCTGACGAGTGACATCACACTCCTTATGGATACAATATACACTGCTGACGAGTGACATCACATGCCTTATGGACACAATATACACTGTACTGACGAGTGATGTCACACTCCTTATGGACACAATATACACTGTGCTGACGAGTGATGTCACACTCCTTATGGACACAATATACACTGTGCTGACGAGTGACATCACACTCCTTATGGACACAATATACACTGTACTGACGAGTGACATCACACGCCTTATGGACACAATATACACTGTACTGACGAGTGACATCACACTCCTTATGGACACAATATACACTGTGCTGTTGACACTGTTTTTAACACAGCTGAACATACATTTATATTGTATATACAAGCATGCTTATGGGGGCTTATTTTGAAATAACTTAATTTAAAAGTCTTTAATGGTTTATCACTAAACCCTCAGGGTTCTGTCTAAAATCTCACGCGACAAGATTTGCGAAGATGAGTCTTATTAAAGTGGCCCCTTATTTTTCAGTTATTTTACACGAGCCCTTTCTTCTGGCACGATAGCATAACCTGCTGGGCTACGCCCACCAGTTAAATGTTGTTTGCGAGTATCAATTGGGATGGTGTGTGTTGCTCACTGTAATTTGTTTTTATGCCTTGATACATGTATATACAGAGTTATTGCCCTTTGACTAGTGGTCGTGGGGTAGTATGGATTGCTCTGAGTACTTGCCAAGTTTACTGAAGCCAAGCAGATGTGATGAAATTTTTTAAACTGAAACAATTTATTGATTGTTTATTTTAGTGCTGGGAATGAGAGAAAAATACTCTGTAATGCCCAGGGGTGTCGGATAGGGAAATCTTACCTACAAAATTTCCATTTAAGGGCAAAACCAAAGCGTTCCTTGTGGTCTTCCAAGTTTAGAAACCCTTGAGTAGAATTTCCCTACACCATGCTCCTGGGTCTGAAAGAGTCTTTTAATCTACACCTTAGTACAAGAAACCTTTATTTACACCCTTAGTATTCTCTCTGAGTTATATTGATTTTTTGTACTGTGTCATCTTTTCTTTGACATATCTTTATACTAAAAACTGCAAAAGGTTACATGTCAGTAAAGTTTGGGATGGTGAATTGTCGCATGCGGAAAGTTGTTTTTTTGCACCAATATATACACAAGAGTTGTGTCCCTTTGTTGTGACCATGTTGGCTGTGTATTTTCAGTGAACCAGTACAAGTGTCCATGCTGTGAGATGACATGTCCCACACCATCAAGTCTCAAGTCTCACCTGCGATACCGTCACACTAACGACAAACCGTTCAAGTGTCAGCACTGTGAACACAGGTAAGTTCTGTAGAAGTCGACACTATGTAACCGGGTCAAAAGTCAACATTGCCAAAAGTAGTAAGTCAAGTCAAAGGTCAACCCTGTAAAACTTGTACGTCAGGTCAAAGGTAAATACTGCAAAAACTAGCAAGTCAGGTCAAAAGGTCAACACTGCAATAACTTGTAAGTTGGGTCAAAGGCTAACACTGTAAATAGTGGTAAGCGAGGTCAAAGTTCAACACTAGTTTTTAGTCCGGATAAACCATACAAGTGTCAACACTGAATACTGGTAAGTTCAGGCAAACAGTGGTAAGTCATGCCAATGCTGTAAACTGTAAATTGTTAGTTAAACTTACCCAGAGTGCTCTCTGTTTAACCCAGCATGCTGTATGATCTGATTTATGATTCTGTCTTACCCAGCATGCTCTGTGATATTTCCCATCATTCTCTGTGTTTCCAGTTGTAAGACTGCTGCAGACCTACGGAAACACATGGATAGCCATAGTGTGGAGGTGCCATTCCGCTGTCACGTACCAGACTGTGACTACGGGGCACGGACTTACAGCAGTCTGTCGAACCACTTCAAACGTACTCACCAGGTAAACTCCCCGGAATGTCAAATCTGTAAAGTATAGAAAATGCATCCCTCAGATTGGAGGAGGAATGTGAATGTGGGGTCAGAATTATAGGCGTAAGATGTACTGGAACTCAACACTTGTTTGTTATTTTCAACAAATTGTGAATGTTAGGGTCCAAAAGTCATGAAGCAATCTTATACATAAATCCATAATTATAATTTCCATGAAATAAAGATTTCTCTTGAAAATCAGTCTCAAATTTGCTGAAATACTAAATAATATTTACTGTACATATTCACGTTTTGACATGGAAGATACAAATTAAACATTATTTAACTATGGACACAAGAATCCTAGATCCTGGCCTTAGGGAACTGTGTAGAGTAGAACATGTCATTGTATGTGTGTTGACAGGAGGTGGATGTCCAGAAGTACGCCTGCCACGTGTGTAAGTCAGTGTTCAGCCGAGGCTCAAAGTTAACTGTCCACCTGAAAAAACGACACAAATTCCGATGGCCTTCTGGTCATTCTCGGTTCAGGTAATGCACCAACAAATGTTAACTGAACTTGTCAATCAGCACAATACACTTTATATCAGTTAATTTTGACAAATATATATATCTTTAGATGGTCCTTCAGACAACCTATGTGCAAAAAATGAAATTTAATACGGGGGAAAACACCAACATTTCATTTCATATCTTGTTAAATAAGTGTCAAAACAAAAGTATGGAGCAAAAAAACAAGGATTTTTAACCCATGAAAAATGTATGCTATGAAGACCAGTCATGTGGCTCTTTTAATTTTACTAATGTGTTTTGTTGAGGTCAGAGGTCAACAAGATAGCGTGAGGATTGGTCCAACTAAAGTTATTTTGTGTTTTTACAGATACAAGTTGCATGAGGACGGGTTTTGGAGGCTACAGACCGTTCGTTATGAGAGTATACAACTCACAGAACAGGTAACAGACGATTCAAACCCATCCACGGATCCAAAACAACCTTCAACCTCCGCTGACTCTCAGTCTTCACATGCAGCCGGATCAGCCGAGCAGGAGCAATCTGAATCTAATGCCATGGAAACAGAAACAGAAGATACTGAAAACAATATACAAACTTTAGAAATCACTATGGTAACCAATGATGATGACGGGTCATCACAGGTGGACGGAGAAAGCTCCATCACTTACATTGCTATGCCGATCGAATTAGATGCTTCTAAATCTGGAGGGGGAGATTTAACAGCAGAGTCTTTTGGTACGGTAACAGATATCAGGATTTTATCCGCCGAAGTAACTCCCGGTACTAACTCCTCTATCAACACTACACCTCCTCTCTCTGAAACTGGATTTGTCGTAAACATTCCGTCTGAGGAAAGATCCCTTGACAAATTGCAGACAGTTAAAGCAACTTACAATAAGAAAGGTCAAGAGAATGACCTTGAAATGTCCTATAATCTTGAAATGCTTGGGTATGTGGCTATGCGAGCCACCAACCAGACAACCGACCAAGGGCCATCACATTCCAATGCTGAAGTTGAAGAACAGTCCAGTCCGAGCAAGCCTGGCACCTACAAAACTCTGAGGAGTGAGGATCTATGAACTTTAACCATACCTACATATACAGAGTAGTTAGGACTTGTAGTACAGGTCTGGGAAGGGAGCTGGCAATAGGACTCTGTAAGAGTTAAAAAAATTAGTGGTGATCAGAAACGGTAGAGTGCTACAGGACACCAAGGAAATATGATTAATAAATAGTAGGTTCTTGATTCTCAAAATATGCTGAGGAGTTTTGTACTAAAGAACTTTTTTTTTTTCCTTTTGTTTTTAACTAATGTCTTTATTCTATTTTGTCTCTTGAGAACATTGAGTGTCACTTTCATAGATGTGGGTATTTTTTTTAAATATGGATGTTTTTGGTTCCCAAACAATGAGCACTAGTAATGAAGTGCTCTATTCAATGTTTTATTTGAGAGATTTCCTTTAAAGATGTTTAATTCTATGCCAATGATATACACTTAGTTGTCATAGGAATATCTCTGTAAAATTCTTTATGCATTTTGAAATATTTTAGGCTTATCAGGGGAGATAACTTGATGCTTGAGCTGTCACAGACCAGGGCTAGATTAATCCCAGATCTGACGGCCTATTAAAAAGTAGATTGAGTCTGCATACAAGTAAAATCTATGATTACCAGTCTGCTGAGCTGACTAGCTAAAATGTTCAGTTTAATATTCCTAAATAAACAATGATTAAGCATACACTGTATGTATGTGATACTCTTTGTACCTATTATTTTATCTCCATACAAGCACCAGTTCTTATAGGTCCTTTTCTTGCCCTAAAAACGTAGACACCTTTTTATATTAACTGTCACTGATTTACCTTTTTCAAGGGGAGATAATTTCCCTGCGAGTTTCACAGACAAAGGGAAATAACTAAGAATAGTGTGGTGATCGAACCCTCAATCTCCAGGTTTCTAGTCGGACACTCTACCACGGAGTCCAAGGGAAATTCTCTCTATCTCGAAGCATGGAAGGCGACCATTATCCTATATACAATTAAACTCTGCCACAACTTTAAATTATAGAGGCGCTGTATATCAGTCGATTACAAAGGGAGATAATTTGTATAGAAGCGGTTGCTGACAAGTCGATAGCAAATGGAGGTACAGCTTATATGTGTTTTAAACAAAGTTAACAGTATAAGACATCATCATGATAGATGTTTTTTGGTTCCATAGAGCCTCAAAGGTAAAATGTTGATCAATGACAGTATTCATTCCGAGTCTCCATGACATTTCTGTCCCATTTAGAACATACAATGTTCAGTTTAGAAACACAAATTGATATATCTTTATTCCTCTTCAAACAAGTCCCAAGAGATGTGCCTTTCTGACAAACAAATTGTCATGTTAATATTGTAGATAGATATGTAAGATTTCTGTGTATTATTGTGTGATATCAATGATTGTACATTTTGACTTAAGTACTCTCTATTATATGACTAATGTTATTTAAGCATTAAATGTCACTGAATAGATCTCGATTGAGTGATTTGTTATATTTTATTATAGGAGACTTGGATGTCATAGGTCACAAGTTCAAATCAAATTTTGGTCCTCCCGATGTCATTTGAACGTTTTTTACAGAATTGATGCTTGTCAAGGTAATTTCTTTTCAAAAACTCCAGTACTGGCGTCAGTAGCTTACTCCTTATCGTGACTCTAGTATTTTGATTCATCACAAGAAACTGAACGTTAACATAACGCTGTTTCCTTTTATTGCGGTTAAACTGGCTGGACCAGAGTTGTTCGTTTATGAAATAAGGATGGACCTCGTAATCTGATGGTGCTTTCAGGCAAGCATTGACAAAGCCTTGCAAGGCCTGCATTAACATTTTCACGTCCGCCAGAATTTATACCCGAAATTGTTACATTTAAAAACCCACGTACTGGTTGTTTCCCATAAACGAACATGCCCCTGGTTAAATGGTCCATGAGACCTTGTGTATAAATGAAGAATCTTCTTTTCCTAAACTTTGTAGCACAGCATAACGTCAGCCTTTTGTGAACAAAGGAGGAAATAATGAGCCGTTTGTATTGAAACCAGGATAGCGTGAACTGTTACTATACAAACATTGAGTCCCATACTGTTGAAAACATCTCATTTGCATAGATAGTTTGGTCGGTCATTCCGCAATACATGGTACCGGCTAATAGGGATGTAAAAAAGGACAACCAAAGTGTCAAATACAAATCGGTAACTAAATTACTAACAAAGCATGGGTTTAAATGGGGACACAAGAAAAAGTACAAAGACCAGGTGTTCCGGAAGGAAATGCGTCTTCTGCTTAATATCATGTACATTTAGGTCAAATCGAGGTTATATCACGTGCACATACTGCATACCGGCTTAGTGACAACGAAAACAAAATATACGAGCATAACCAACACATCACAATACATGTTTATATAGATGGAGCATCTTGTCCTTCCAACAGCTCTAGTCATATAAAGGCGGGTTGCTAGGGAAACAATGCCGAAACAGACAGATCCCAGGTCAGGGGCAGCAGATCAATTTTGGTTACTTCGGTGTCCTCCAAGCAGAATACACGAAAGAAAAGAAAAAACTGGTCGGAGACGGTCCGGACATTCATCTACTAGCAGACTGGAATGCTGGACAGGGGAAGGTTGTGAGAGATTGAACATTCAATAGTATACACTCCAGAGTGTTTGGTGACCCAGAACGAAGCGCATTATAATCCAGAGGTACACGTTATATATGTATATATGTAACGTCATGGAGCATGGTAGATAATTATTTCGTACATGTATGTATATGGTTATTTAAGATCTACGAGAACAGTACCTTATATAATGTGATTGCTGATTATAATGGGTTGGTTTACGCTCCTGACAGCAGTTAAACATATATTGTCTAGTGTGCAAAAATTAAACACTGTGATACACGACGGCATTGCAAGCTAAATTGAGCTAGGTTTCATGTACTCTACTCTTTTCAGAGTGTGTATTCCAGCGTTTCACTCTGCATGAAATTAAAGCCAGGGGTGGATACATGGATGTATTTAGGGTGTTGCCGAAACTTAAACAATACAACTTATATCAACCACCCATTTTCGCGCTCAGGAATTGGTATAGAGGCTCTATTCTATTTTCTGTCATCATATTAAAGGTATTAATTTATAGCGTATATGTCGCTGATTGTAGGGTAGACTGAGTCATGTTTGGCCCCAGAGTTAGTTCGGCCCATGAAATATTCACATACTTTATGACGTCATAATTATGCTGTGGGCCGGATTTTCTCCAATGGAAGTCATCCAATCTTGAGACAGAAAAAGTTGGAAAATTCTTCAAATTTGGACATGGTGTATATGCACATACATTTCAACAAATGCCATACAGCCCAGAACGACTTAAAATCAAAATGGGTCGAATTTGCCCCAGTCTCCCCTAACTAGAACTACCGTAATGTACTGGTATCAATAGCCAATAATGAATACATGTTAACGAAACAAATTGACCTGTGGCTTTAAATGTGGTGATCTTCTTGAAACTACATGTATTTATACTATCCATAAGTATAATTTACTGTTTATAACATGCTGCATTTCCACTGTTTTTCATTCAGTATTATTCTGATGCCAATAGTAATCACATACATGGTAAAAAAAAACATATATACACAATTATTACTTATATAAACAATTATTTATGTATTGTAAGATAATTTACTGCATATTTTTCTCCAAAATAATTTGGTTAGCTGAAGTAGCAAATGACGCAGCAAAATGCGCCTTTATATAATAAAATCATATTGTGTTAAATCAAGTAACGGAAAAATAAGAGAGTATACTGAGATGAAAATGCAGAAAAAATATCGTTGTGTTTGAATATTCAGAAAAAAATATCTTTTTATTTGATAATTGTGATACAATTACTTCAGAAAAACTTTTTAAAAGTAGCATAAATGCGTGGAAAAGTGCACTGTACTGTAGGGATAAGAATAATTAAAAAAATCTTAATAATGTGGAATAGCTGCAGAAAATTCGGGTTGACTTCAGTAAGTATTGTCAACACTACGATGACGCTTGTCAACAGTGACGTCAAAGTCGCGTCACAACATGTCAGCGTCAATTCATCCTTTCACAAACAGCAATATTCCGTCTTTGCGTATTGCAGAGTTATCTTCTCTTGGGAGCAGGTATTGATTGTTACGTCACTTGTTTGTGAGAGTAACGTCATCAATTTTTGAGAAAACGACGTAATTTTCTCACACAAACCAATGACGTAACAATCAATACCTGCTCACAAGAGAAGATAACTCTGCAAAACACAAAGACGGAATACGTGTGATGGTATATACGGACTTGTCAGAGAACAGTAGCGGTCAACCACAGATCAGTAAGATGTGACAGTTGTGACCAGTGGGTGCACATCAGTTGTGGCGACATCACCCCTTCAGAATATGGTCGACTTCAATCCATCACCCAGTTTACATGGTCATGTCCCCCGTGTGGATCAGTCAACCTCAGCTGATCTGATAGAAGTTCCCCGTTCTCCTTCAGTGATGGTATCCTACTACTGTTGCTTCTCTTACTCCGGATGTACGAGTAGAACTTCTTGAGGTTTTCTGAGGCGCTGGTGTTCAGGAATTTGGTGGTGTATTCACTGTGGGCTCTCTTCAACTCCCTTTTCACGGTCTTCTCCATCTCCATCAAATCACCAAACCTGCCGGAGATACGACAAAAATACAAGGTGTTTATTGAGAATAAATTGTTTTGCAAAAAAAAGAACATCAATGCAGTCACGGTGCAACGCATGCTGCCGTTTTTTGCGAGCCTGTACGACCGGAAGGACGAACGTTTTTGAAGCCTTCATATAGCATAGAACCAATTCACTCTCATTTCCCGTACTTTCCGTACATGTGTTGCTATAACGGCTCGCACTACTCGACCGAGAGTGCCCGTTATACAAGTACATACAATGACTCACCTGTAAAATATTAGAGAAGACAGTCGTTAGATTCGATGTTACCTTTACTCCATCCCAAAGAGAAGTGAGGGTTTGGGGGAACAACAGGTCATAATAATATGACCCAGGCATGGCCTGGAGAGAGCGAAGCACGTACTGTACATTTGTACATAATATTGAATATATATTAATATTTTGATCCAAAAGAAACAAATGCCATTTGAAAAAATCATAGAGTAAACATGATAATGAGAGTTGAAACGTTAGGCATAATGTTTAAACAAATGGTTTGAGCTGATTTGCCAATCCATGAAGAATGTATCTGTTTTTAATTTAAATGTGTTTAGCATGTTAGACATAGCAGGTTAGAGACTGTCACGTCTCCCATCGCTATACGTATAAAATAAATATTTTAGATTTCCTTTTAAATAATTTAGAAAATCCATGTGAAATGATGAAATTCAATGTTTGTACTGATTATATACCTTAGAAATTCCAGGTATCTACAGCGGCAGATTCCTCCTTTTCATCGTCGCTGTTGTCATAAAGTTTTGTAGATACCTAGAGATAGATTGACATATATCAGCTGAAAACATTTGTTTGCAAGTGAAGTTTCTGGATGGACACCATCGTATTACTTTGTGTCATCATACTTTGTGATTTTGTTTGCGATTTTGACCATGTTTTCCTCAAAGGTTTGATTGACACCCTTCTAATGTCATTGTCAAATTTGAGGGTCAAAGATTGTGTGTTGTGATTTGTTCAGTGATGATTGTGTTAAAATGATGGAATTGATATCGGTTTCAGGATGGACTTGGTGTTCTTGAACAATATTGTTGTTAAATGTGGTTTAATAAAAACAATTGCTATCATGACCAGGTACATCATATGCGGAATAATTTTGAATTTGATTAGAAATGGTTGCTGACGGTCGCATATTATGCAATCTGTTAACAAAAATAAAAGTGGTGAAAATATAATGTTTCTAATTCTCTTCTTTGCTGATATTTATAAAGCAGAGCAAACTAGTGTGTTCACTTCAATGTCTTATCAAAATCCTGTAATGATTTACACAGTTGAACGGAATTTACAAATTGTCAAGCGTTTAAAGTTTATATTTATCTAAGTATCAAATAAGATATTTTACTGTACAAAATTGTACAGATAGTGTTTGTCTTTTTCAAGTAATTGTTCATTTTGTTGCATTAGATAAAACTAGATTTAATCTATTGTACAAGCAGATATAGGCATTGAAATTCCAGTTTTAGTAGGAAAATCTAAAGGTAATATCACAAATTTGGATCAAATGTCAACAGAAACGACCGCCAAATGGAAGAATTTAGAAAAACTACATAAAGTTGACGTTCTACAATAAATGCAGAAAAAACAAGAGTAGTGATACTGAAAAATCCGCAATTTGACTCTTTGAAACACCCCAAGTTTTCCGTTGGAAAGCTGTCGGTGACAATTCTGTGTTACTGGAGCAGACGACCCGTAAACTTTGACCTCGTCAATGACCTGACCTGTTCATATCCAATGAGACCAAGCGACCTCGTCATTGACCCTGCTTCGTACATGCTCGGGTATTTCCGTCCTAGTGGAAATGACCCTTTTGTGTTACGATCGATTATCAATATTTAGATGTTTAGAAAGTTGTCAGTATCAAATAATCTATATCTTTACAAAATATAAGCTAATTTAATCGACGGTAATACAGTGTGTCGCCTAATTACATTCTTACGCACTCTTCGACGCCATTTGCTTGTGACATTCATGTTAGCTTTTTGATGACCAAGCCAATCATTTCTCTTTTCGATACAAATTTAATTCGTTTTTTCGAATACATAATTTTCCTGCTACGTTACATTTTGCTCTATTATTGGATTAGGCATATTTACTGGCTCCATGGACCGGAAGTACGAAAAGTTTTTAGGCTGTAGCTGTACGATTCAGTGATGGAATCAGTTTGGTTGGATCAGATCTATTAACACGCACATGTTAAAGGGGCATCACGCTGAAGTAACTTTTTTTTTTGTCTTTTTNGTTAAAGAGCTCCGCTCGGGTGCCTACGGCAGGCAATGTCCGAGAGCTCCGCTTGGGTGCCTGCGGCATGCCTATGTCCGAGAGCTCCGCTCAGGTGCCTACTGCCCCCAGATAGCACACCGCCGATGGGCAAACGTTGGCCCAACGTAGGCATACAACATTGGCCCAACAGCTTTTTGTCCGTTGCCGCAATGTTGGACGACTGGTGGCAGAAAATTATGTTGGCCCAACGTTGGACCATTGTCTGAAAATAGTGTTGGCCCAACGTTGGGCCACCGTCTGATATTACTAAAATTGTACTCCTGTAACAACGCTCGAACACACCACCCGGTATATTTTACATTTCTCTCTGTTTTAAATACGGATTTTGGCGATTTCGTTTTGTATTTTAACCGAACAAGAGTTCCTTTCCCTGTAAATATGCAAATCGGGATCTGGAATTATCCAATCACGATTTTCATCACTCTACATGCCATTATGTCACATGGGCAGAGGGTGCGAACAGGACATGGGGCTAAACAACCAGAATTCGAATTGAAGTGATTTAAAAACGAGTTGTCAATGAAAATAGAATGTAGATCTTATATTATATTCAACTTTATCATTTACACGTTTTCATCATACTCGTAGATAATTGCAGATACATCAGTAATTTGCTTTTGTCAAGACACTGCAACACGTACCCGCTTCCAATTTTCCCCGCTAAGCTACATTCATAACGAGGCTATACCGGATCTCCGTTAGACTATGGTTGTATGATGCGATCATTGGCAATGCAGCTTAACTTCGCCGTTGGGCCAACGGCGAGATGCGATCATTGGCAATGCAGCTTAATTCCGCCGTTGGGCCAAAGGCATGATGCGATCGTTGGCTATGCAGCTTAACTTATCCGTTGGGCCAACGTCGATATGCGATCGTCGCATCGCGCCGTTGGCCCGACAATGTCTTGCTATCTGGGGGCATGCCTATTTCCGAGAGCTTCGCTCTTAAAAGTCAAACGGACTGTTAGCCAAAGGAGAGGTTCTTTGTGTCTTTGTTAACAATTGAAAATAAAGGCTTTCATAACGGGAAATGTAAAATGGAAGGTTTCATATAGGAAAATGTTAAAATGTAGATTTTCCTTATGAGATATGTATAGGTACAAACGTACACACCTAAATCATTTGATAACATTACCCAAACAATATTAAGTGGAGACTATTTTTTATTCTTAAACTTATTCATTCAACTACACTCAAATTCAAATAAGAATGTTCCTGTTATATTTGCTTGCTGCTTAAGATGGTAGTTTCTACTCCTGCTTAACGCTCAGCAATTTAGGAGTGGGACGACTGATTCGCCTGTTTTCGGTATAATGTGACCGGGTGGGGTGTCCTGCTTCGGCAGTATGTTTCAGTGAGGTAGCACTATAAAGTCGACATCAGTTACGCGCTATCACAAGGAGACAAACACGAACATATCGCAGCCTCCCAAAACACACACGCATACACTACACGCATGCATGTTGCACACAGGAGAGGCCTTCCTTAAATGACCATAGCTGTTGATAGGACGTTAAACAATACTAAACCAAACCAAAAGCAAATCACAGCTTTCGGCAACGTCTACATATTTCATATTGATCAATACAATGACAATCACTATATTTGATTGATATTCATTATACTAGTGCACTGGTGACTAATCAGCCCTGAAATCATCCCAAACAATATATCATCGATGCAGGAGAAACTAGAGACGTGTCAGTCCAATGTGTAGTTATGTAAAATGATAAATGCAGACATTGAGGAAATTGAATTATGTAGTATAAATCGAATTATTGGTTTAAATTCCTCATTTAGAATTAATTAAACATTAAGTTAATCTGATATATGCTGTACATTGTACCTAAATCACTAACAAAATGCATGCTTTAGCAAATTCTATGATACTGGAAAACCCCTTTTCCCCCTTAGACAGGCAAATCAACACTTATTGACCACATAATTGTTGAATCAAGCATGTACTGTATGCTTTAGTAGAAAGTGTGTCTATTTTGGAAGAAAGTTATTGGAATTTGTCAGGACATGTCCCGGTGATAAGTTTCATACTGATGTCAGCCAATGTAACATTTAATTATAAAAGTACTGATACACATACACGGTGTATTTGGAAGAAAAGAGACCCTTATGCTTACAGAGCACCTTTATATAAGAATTTGTCTCATACCAATGTTACAGAAACTGAGTATAGTGAACAGGAATTGAGTCTAAGCAAGGAATGCAAAGAAAAATATTATTGTGAAATTGTCTCTGCAATAGTCAATGCTTCTTTAGAATCTAACCCGACTGTAAGGTACAAACATTACTTAAAACCATATTGGAATGAGCAGTTATCTGTTTTTCTTTGTAATATGAGATTAAGCAGGCACAAAAGGGTCAGTGAAATTAAACCAACAGGTGGGAACTAGGAAAGTGTTAAAGAGTACAAATTGATGAAGAAAGAATTCGGTAGAAATCTTAGACAAGCATTTGATAATTATATGTCTGACCAGTTATCAAAGATTGATCAATCAAACGTTTAGAAACCCAAAAATTATTGTAAACAAATGGGCATCTTACTTGCAATGGTTTATTTGATGAAATTTCAAGCATGACATTTCGAGTAAAATAAGATAACCTGCGAAGATGACAAGTTTTTGAAGGAACCTGTTTTTGTATCTGAAATCGAAAATATATGTGAAAAGTTGAAAACAATCTCATTAAAAATTTGGAAACTCGTTGCTGTATGTTCACCTATCAATATTATTGTATGCCGTAATTAAGTGTCAATTTTTGCTTTTACTGCAAAACCTAAATACTGTGCTGATGATCTTAAAAGTTCATGTGCTGTCTCTTGACCTCCTCCCAATACCTTCTATATAATTATACATGTATCTGTAAAGTGATTATAACTATCTCCATGCTCTGAAGCTCTGTTTGCTTAATGTCTCATCAATTCTCCAACAAAATAACATCAAAACATTTGTGATTGGCGAAGAATTGGCTCACCTTTTAGGAAGTGGCCGCAATTTTTTATTCATATTCTGAAAAATTTGGATAAAAACTTCTTTTACTAATTCTTGATCTGAGTAACACATGATTTCGAAAAAAATCCAATTATTTCTTCAAACAAATTAAAATGTCTGTAAAATATAAGCAAAGGTGAGCGGAAGAAAAAACAATCCACCAAAATGACAATATACTTTATATTGTCATCCGCCACCCAAACACATGTTTGTTGTTGATCCTGTTGCTTGCTCACAGTTTTGATGCAAGGGAAGCTTCACCGATCGAAATCTCTTCGCGGAGATAACAAAATGTTCGATCAAAATTACCAACCAGTTCGTAAGCAAACTGATGCATAAACGACACACCAACAAGCACAAGATGTTGAAAATTCACACTACATTGTTGTGACTGTATATTTAAAGAGGCGATCTTCTGAAAAAAAATCTTCTCAATGTTTAGCTGCCAAGTAAAACTGACCAATAAGCGTTGACCTCTGATCTAAGAACCCGGATGTGGCAATCGCCTTTTATGGGTTGGGGGGCGTGGCGATGAGCTAGCCCGCTAATGTAAACAAAAACACCGAATTTAAGCAAGATGGGCAGTTCATGCAAAAACACGTTTGTTTTTTACAAACTCTCATATAAACAAAAGAGTGGGAAATGGGAACAATAATTACTTTGCACAAAGGAAACGCAAAACCTCAAGATGACCCTAATAGTTATAGGAGGATTACTCTGTTACCAGTCATTTTTAAAGTTTTTGAAATGATTTTAGCTAAAAGCTTAGAATCAGTTCTTAATTGTAATAAGTTTCCGAATAGGCAACAATCAGCATAACTTCATTTAATCTGCAAGAATGTGTTCATTATAATTTAGAAAGAGAAGTCGTTTACTGAATCACTGAATCACTGGTTGACATCGAGTTAAGCCAATGGCTTTTAGTGATGTATGATCACTTGTCGATAAACTTCCGCTGGACGCGACTTCCTTCCGGTTGCGCTATCAGGTTAATTTTCAATACTTATAGTTAGCTATTAACAATATTATGTACATTATTTTACTTACAATTATCTCTGATCATATGTTCCCCTTGGTAGTTTAGCGGTTCCTAGACTCATTTAGTAACGCTTAGGTTAGGGTCACAATTTTCTATATCTACAATACAGTTGTTAAAAAGTACACACACATCGGAAGCGAGTCATAAACTAGTAATGTCATTGACTGCTCGCGAGCCGATATCAATAAAAAAAGAGGGCTAAATTTCCGTGTATGAGTTTTTCAATGCTTGTTTAACCTGTCCAGTTAACACTAGGAGCCGAGGTCACATGGTCTGGTAGAGAATTCCATGGTTGAATAACTCTGTTGCTGAAATAATTGGTAGTTTGATTCTTTTTACAGCGTTTTTTGAACAGTTTTTTGGGATGTCCCCTTGTTGCTCTGTAGTCGCACATTTTGAACAGCTTTTCCTTATCAAGGCTGTCTATGTCATTCAAGATTTTGAAAACCTGAATCATATCTGCCCTTTCTCTTCTGTATTCTAGTGTTGATAATCCAAGAATATGAAGTCTATCTGGGTATGATCTGTCCTTTAGTGATGGTACACGCTCAGTAGCACGTCTTTGAATAGTTTCTATAGCCCTTTTGTCTTAGATGTACAATGGTGACCAGATTACAGAGGCGTATTCCATGTGTGGCCTTACAAGAGATTTGAATAATCTGGTAAAGATGTCATTACTCATATATGTAAAGCTTCTGAAGATTATTCCGACTATTTGATTTGCCTTGTTAGCTGTTTTCTGGACATGGACTGAAAGGTTCAAATGGTCGTTTTTCACTTCTAATTTTGCAGATATGATGCGTTGTATTGTCCTGTTGTAGAGTGTATTCTGACAGTTTTTCCTTGAATCCTATTTCGATGTGTTTACACTTCTCTACATTTAGCTTCATTAACCACCTATCCGTCCATTGGCACATGTTGTTGATACTGTTCTGTAGATTCTCTCTATCTTCCAGTGTATAATTTTTGGTCGATAGTTTGGCATCGTCAGCGAATAGTTAAGTAGTACAATTTAATATTTCTGGTAGATCATTGATATATATCAAGACAAGTAGGGGTCCGAGTACACTCCCTTGCGGAACTCCACTTAGGACTGGAAGGATTTCCGATACTGCGCCGTTAATGACTACTTGTTGAGACAATCCTATTAGGTATTCCGTAATCCAGCCAAGTAGCCTCCCTGTGACTCCATACGATTCAAGTTTAAATAGCAGAAAACTGTGGCATATTTTATCAAAGGCTTTACTAAAGTCCATGTTTATGACGTCAAGATTGTTGCCATCGTCATTTAGCCCATTCATCAATTGTTTCCAGTAGTTGGGTTGTGCAAGATTTCTTCGGTCTAAAGCCATGTTGTTCTTTATTGAATAGACTATTTGTTTCCATATGGTTGAATAATTCATCCCCTATAATTCTCTGTAGTATTTTACATGGCACCGAGGTCAGACTGATCGGTCGATAGTTGCTGGGGTCATTTCTTGATCCTTTTTTGAAAATTGGCGTTACATGTGCGTGCCTCCATTCTTCTGGTAGTATTCTTTGTTCAAGTGACATGTTGTAGATTATGGAAAGAGGTTTTTTAAGCTCTTTAACGGTTTCGACGATGAATTTCGGGTGCATGTTATTCGGTCCTGCAGCTTTGTTTGGTTTGTTATTTTTACAGCTCTTTCCACAGTTGCATCCGTAATTAGAACCGATTCCAATCATTCCGGAAATATTCTAGCATTGACATCAGGTGGTATAGTGTTGTGATCATCTACGAGTACACTTGAGAAGCATTTATTCATGACATTTGCAGAGTCTTCGTCATTCGTTGTTAGGGTTCCAGCTTCGTTACGGATTTGTTGTATGGATGATTTTACGTAGCCTTGTTAGATTGTAACAAGGCATTTGATACCGTATGACATGATGGTTTGTTATATAAGCGAAATGAGATCGGTATCACTTCAAAGACATGCCATATTGTGAAAGCAATATACACAGATATAAGAAGAAGTGTTGTTTTTAATGGTTTAAATTCAAGATGGATCCGTATGGAGAGGGGGATTTTACAGGGGAGTGCGTTGTCTGTAAAGATGTATCTTGTATTCATAAACAATTTATTAGATAGTATTGAAAAATGTGGGAAGGTGCACTTATAGCCGATTTAAGAATTAATATACCAACACAAGCAGATGATACATGGTTGGTTAGTACACAACGTAAAAGCTTACAATACCTGCTTGAGATGTGCGAAGCGTACAGTAGAAAGTGGCGTTTCACATTTCTGCAGTTAAAAGAAAAAATGTGTGTTTCTCTAGAAAAAAGAAGCGAAATATCATTACGAAATTATATATATATGGTATCTTCAAGTTGAGGATATAACACATGTTGGTGTGATGTTGAACAATGATTTTAATAGTATGGAACCTACAGTACGCGGACGTAATAAGCTTAAGAGTGGTGTCATGAGTTTAATTAAAAGTGGAACTCATCCATGTGCATTTAATCCTTTGACGTAAAATACTTAAATCAAAAGTATATTCTTCAGCCCTATATGGGTGTGTCTTCCAAAAACCGAAATTTTAATGTAAGAAAGAGCACAACGTTTTATTTTAAAATCAATCCAAGGGTTCCATGCACGAACTCGAACAGATATGTGCACAGGCCTTCTTGGGTGGTTAAGGTTAGAAGCATACATAGACACAAAGACATTGTTATTGTTTGGAAGATTATGTAACCTGGAGAAAAATTGTATATCATATCTTGTGGTTTTTACGCGTCTTTTTATAGCGGTTATAGAGATCAATATGTATAATAATTGATTTATGAATGAAGTCATTTGAGTTTTAACGAAATATGATTTGTACAAATTAGTGCAAGAATGTTTATCAAATGGGTTATTTCCAGTGAAAAGTACATGGAAATGGAAAGTAAAGCATAAATGTACATTTAAGTGAAGAAAAAGCATGGAAGGAGAGAATGAGTGGTGATCGCGGTTTCTGCAGATTTATATTGGTTCATGATAATTTGGCCCCTCACATGTTGCGGAAATTGTTGATAAAATGTCTTCAAAACAGAGAAGCCATACATAGTATAATGATGTTGATTGTATCTCTAAGACATTCAGAAAAAAACTCAATTATGTCAAAAATGTGGACAAATGTATAACGATATATATACCCACATATTTTCAAAATGTGCCTGTACAGAAGACTTACGAGATCAGTTATGGTGGCATACTTCGAATGATTATTCAATACTTTTGTGTATATCATATAGTGTGAAACACGTTCATGTCCAAAAGAAAGCATACTACTCTCATTCGTTACACTATTTATTATGTATTCTTTTGTTAACTGTACTCGAATTGATTAACCTATTGTGTTAACTAATATATTGTGCACTAATTTTGCCTTATCGTCTATTTGATTTAGCATTTATTATCTTATTTATCATTGTAACTGCATTATTCTGTTTATAAAACCTTCTCCAAGGAGGGAATAAAGAGTATAATAATAATGAACTTTACCTTATTCCCACAAACGATGTAGCACCACTCCCCTCTGACAGAACTTCAATACAGGTAGCGCTTGGATAACCAGTTAGGATCAGCTAAAACAGATCAGGTGATCATTGACCTGACTGGACACTTGCTAGCATTGACAATAGAGGGATTAATCCCTTATTAGAATGAATATACTTGTGTGACGAAGGCTGAAATGTTAAAGCACTTGTTGAGCACAACTGATTTTTTTTAAAGTCTGAAAATTAGTTAATAAAATGCCGAAAATAAAGAAAAAAGAAACTTAAAATGTAGAAAATATCTACAAATTACAGAAAAAATCCAATAAGTTTTTTATTTTATAAAATTTAAACTTTAAAACCCAAAGTCTGTCACTAGCGTTTTATTTTGAGTAGCTCGTATGATACATTTTTACATGGTTTTTTTTACATAACGACTAGACTTCCAGATATACATATACATGTTTCACTATAATCTACATACTGTGATGTTTTCTCTTCTTTTTTTTTCATCTGGATCTGACGTGATGTAATATTATCGATTTATTGCATTTTTGCCAGTGAAATTTCGGATTCTATCAACTTGATAAAACTGATATCGTTCACACTGTGACAAATATCAAAAGTGATATTTTTACAGTGTGAAAATATCACTTTTTGGTATTGATCAAATACAACGGTATCTTCTACTCGCTGTGAAGCGACGGTAGAATAAATGGTTGTTATGGTAAATGTTTGGCATACACACTTAAGTATTCACATAAATATACAATTAATAACATTTTTAAAGTAATAATACCAGAAAAATAACAGAAAACGTCGGATTGCGTTGAGCATCCCATTCTTAATGGCGCGCAGCCTTGTTGTCAAGACGTCATTAGACTATGGCGCTAATTATTACGCTTCTGATTCCCGCCATTTTTTAATGCATTACATTTTTCATGTTTTATGCTTTAGAAATGTAAGAAATAGAAAATTTAATGGTGTCTTCATTAATAAAAAATAGATTTAGCTCGTGTAGCTAATATTTTTATATTTTTCACGAGTGTGCACCATTAAATATTCGTGGTGTCATATTCGGCATTCCATACCTCTGTGATACGTTACACATTGTTGATGTCTGTTTTGTTTCTGAACAGTGGCTAATGCCGGGACAACTCGATTTCCTTTCTACTATTGATGCCGGTTTTAAATCGTTTGGTAGATTAGATTCTAGACAGAAAACAGATGTCGTCGTGGTTTTGGAGGGTGGCAATGTTCTGGCGCAGAGGTATTAAAGTAACCCCGTAACTTCAGGATGGCAATGACAGAGTAATTAGCATCTGTGTAGATACGAAAGGCTCTTGCATCTATGTAATTGGTGTTCTTATGTCATCTACCAATTTACCTATTCACGAGTTTCTTGATACATTCCGCTGTCTGAGTGATTTGTATGACAAATATATTGAATTAGGTCCTGTGGTGCTAATGGGCGATTTTAATGCTCACTTGTCAAAAAGTTATGGTGTGAAAAAACATAATGAAGCGAATGAGAGAGGACTTATTATAGAAAAATTGATACAAGATCATCATTTGATATCTGCTAACTCCCAAAGCTGGTCACGTGGGCCAAATTACACATACATATCTGGTGATGGTGATCATGTCTCTATGGTCGACAATAAACTTGTCGAAAAATCCAAAATCGACCTTGTAGATTCCTGTCATATATGTGATGACCATTTTCTAAATATGGCTGACCATCGACCGATACAGCTAACATTTCGAATGAATTGTCGTAAACGTGATTATCCATTGCTAGATTCGGCTATTAACTGGAAAAAAGTAACGGAAGAACATATAATTAAGCATTGAACTGTTTTTGTATGGTATTTATGTTGTTTGCTTGTAAAGATGTGTCATTCAAATAGATCATAAATACCATACAAAAACAATTCAATACTTATATTTACGTTTTCTCTGCCTCTTTTGTTCTTTTTTAACTTATAATTTATAATTAAAAATAAAAATGCCCGCCTTATCGACAGTCCACACAATTTCGTTCAATAGTTTGAACAGCGTATTGTCGCGTGCTGATTGGCAAACAAAGTAGTACTTTGACATTTTAACAAACACTTCAAATTTATTCCACAATTTAGTATCAATACAATTGCGTATGATATG
>NW_018407999.1:502306-530935 GCF_002113885.1 Mizuhopecten yessoensis
TGTCTCGTGCGGCATGGTAATTAAAGTCCCATGAACGACACAGCTTTCAAAGAGGCTATATAGTGACAATGCCATGCAAATATAAATATACACATATAAACAACGATTAGATATGCTATTGGAACAAATAAAAGTTCCTGCTGATATCTCCGAGATTGCTAAAATAATGAATGTTGCTGCAAAATTATTATTTCCTATAAAACGGTACAGACATTATTTGAAACTGTATTGGAACTATAATAATGTGAAATATCTATATGTTAACCTTGATGATTTTATGAAACATAAAACTTAAGAAAATTAATCGGGGAACAAAGAAAATACGAATAATATATTAATATATGTGCTTGAGTTCCAACAGGTAAGTTTTAGATGTAGATTCACGTGTTGAAACTCAGACACTTTTTAAGAAAAAGACTATGACCACGGTCTAAATAAGTTGACCTACAGGTAAATTAAAAATGATGGTACTCATAGATAACTCTGCAATACGCAAAGACGGAATAGGAATGTACAAATATAATAGCAAAATATCCGAGTAACATATTTTATTGGTATATATATGTGTAAAACCATAGCTTATGACATATGTGTAAAACTATAGCTTATGACAATAACAACTACATAGACTTCATACAAACTGTCCTTTTTAACATTTAATATTAAAATTTAGATATGTTATAAACATTTTCGTACTTTTCAGTTTCAATGTTTATAACATGTCTAGTGCTTTCATAACACCACAAACTGCTATCACATGGAACAGCATCTTAAGGTCGTCTATAAGTCAAGGTCACTAAGCTTTTGTTTTCTTATTTATAGTCTACAAAAATATATTACCAGGGGATTTTACTATGATTTTAGCGGTTTTGCATGGCGACATATATCTTGATGCTATGTTGGAACTCCTCTCGACAGCTAGAAGAAGGGAAATAAATTTAAATTAGATATATACTTAGATATATAGATAAACTAGAAAATATATGTCATTTATTAGCACTCGGTTGTGTCGCAAAAGAGATTTACACGTTACATGTCCGATGACTATTTTTATGAAGACGTTAGTCTTAAGCCTTATTTTAGACTTCATGCACGTCAACATGGCTATGTATAGTTTTATAGCCAATGTACAAGTTCAATATATTGAAATTACATCTATAAGTTCCAATTTTTAATTGGGGTCTTTGAATATGACTTACCAGGGGTTTAACATTTAGGGTGACTACGTGATCTATTAGGGGCTTGTTGAACCATAAAACATAACAAGAGAATGATAATGTGCAAACAAAACCGTAATTTGAACACGAGCAAGAGTTTGCGGTAGGGTTGTCAACGGTTAGCCGGTTAACCGGTCGGAATATCACGAACCGGTTAGCCACATCAATGACCGAATAATAGTCGGACATGTATTGACTCCTTTGGGGAGCCCAGTGTTTCTCTGGCTTAGACCTACAGATTATTTATACATGCGACAAAAATCGCATAGTTTGTTTTTAATAAAATTAGTGTTCAGGCTTACATGTTAGTGTTGTCTTTGTTGCCTATTGTATTGACAAAGGGATGCCATAAAAAAACAGAACAGTTTTTAAAAGAACACAAAGTTGTTAAATATCAAATTTTAGAGGTAGAACTTTTACATGCGAGATGTAAAGATAATCTGAAGTGAACACACTTGAATGAGCAAGTATGTATTAAAACGTTTGTCGATCAAATGTTGTTTTAAGAACACTATTACCGCATATGAAATCGAGTAGAGATAACTGTAATTGAATCCCGTTTTACTGTATTCCGACATTTGTTGTCCATGAAAGATACTTACTGAGGTTACATAAAACCATTTTCTGCGTTTAGCTTGAAATACGTGAGTAAACTATCATGTTCAATAATGTACATGTATGTTTGTCGTGGAAAACGTATATAATATGTAAAGTAAATAAAATGCCATATTTACACGCCAGCAAAGCGTGTTACATTCTTTTAATCTTCACGCGGTAGATCGATAATTTCTTTGGATAATTGTATTAATTGTATAAGCGCTTCAGAGTGGCTTATGTTAGCTAGATAGGGCGTTATATCAAATGTTGTGTATTTTATCTTGTCGATAGCTCGATTCAGCACTTGCTTCTTTAATCTAGGTCTTTCACGACCGGTGGTTGAACCCCTCCCTTCGACCTTTTGCAGACGACCCAGGAGATACTGTGCATGTCGGCAGTGATAGTGGATATCTACAGAATGATAAGATCTACAATCAAGGTATGTACCTGTTCTATACCACATAATCCGACTTGTATCTAAATATTCTTTGTGATCTTAACAAATATATATATAAAAAGTGTCAAATGGCAGCCTGTTTTGCATAAAACATCGTAGTCTCAGAATTATTGTCCGTTGAAGTTGAGAAGGCGCTATGACCGAATTGTCTTCTGGCTTCAATAAATTGGGAATTTCACACCTGTTCTGACAAATGGACATATGTATTTATGTAAGCCTTACCTTTCAATAAAATATACACAAATACATATCACACATGTCATAAAGGATCTATGGGTAACTGCTTTAAATTATATATTTGCATACTCGACCGAGATATCCGCATTTCCGGCATTGCTGGACAATTCTATCCGACTCATGGATCTAGGTTGCTTACACGCCAGACTGGCGGGGGAAATAAAGTGACCTTTCGGGGTCACGCTATTGTTCGTGACGTCATTTGATGACGTTTTGGAGTCATTCAGGGTCATTGACGTCACTAACAATTGCCATTCGGGCTTCATATGCAAATGAGAAATGTGCGAACAGGTTACAACTTTACGAAAAAGCAGCTGTTTTTACGGGTTTAATGTAATAAGCAAGAAATATAATCAATCCCTGATATAAGGTAAGGATAAGGTTATTCAAACCCTCGGGATAAAATATTGAGCAAAAGACACTCGGTAAAGCTTCGGGTCTCCTGCTCAATATTTTATTCCTTGAGTTTAAATAACCTTATCCATACCTCACATCAGGGATGGATTCTATTAAACTTCTATATGTTATACGTACGCTCGTACGTATTTTATATTTGATCTATCTGTACTTTTATGTACGTTACCCTTGAATGGCTTTACAAAGAGAACAAGTTGTAAACAAATAATTGCTCGCCCCATAATATTGTCTATTGTCGGTATAATTTTCAACTGTTATTAAGACTGCTAATCTGATAACTATTCTTACATGTAAAACTATGGCAAAACATGCCAACATACTTTGTTAATTTGTGAAGACAAAGTTAAGATTGTCTGTGTTTGGTTCGTCTGTTTATGAAATGTGCTTTGTAATTATCTCTTACGAAGGTGCGACTAGAGAGAGACTGCGAAGACACTCGTACGGTTTAAAATAAGGACAGATAATTCAAGTAAAACAGACATATTTTTCTTACGTAATATTTAAAATGGAAGCATAACGAAACGAAGGTTTTTGTATTGTTTGCAATACTTTTGTCTTAATACAAGAAGGGTGTTCCTCTCAAAAGAACAATGTATACCCTCAGACACAGTGTGATAAACAACCTTATCTAGTAACAAAATGAGGATAGATATGTGCCAGGATTTTAAACAGAATGTTTAGACAACGAATATAGACTATAGACGCAACTAACCTTTTTGGAACACCTTTCCACTGAGAGTTCGTAATTCCAGGTGGCGTGTATCTCAGAACCATCTCCAGTTACAGACTACACACCCCGCATTGGCAATAAATCTCGGTACTTATAAAACATGTTTGGTTGAAAGAATTTATACGTTCACATGTTGTGTTCATAAACGTATTACTATTAGTAGATATTTTGGCAAAAAATATGAACGTATACATATTGTTAATGAAAGGTCAGTATCAGTAAGACTACGGCGATCGTAATCACCCGACCCGTCAATATATACTTCCAGAACATATAGAGGTTTCCCAACGAGTTGTGTTCAGTTACATGTTTATCTAACTCGACTTAGTCAAACTTCGAAATTGTATAAAGACACGAGTTTAACTGAGTGTCTTTTATAATATTTATTTTGTTTAAATTTAAAAATTAGCTAGCGAGAGGTAGATAAACGTGATAACTAGTCATTACGAGTTTGGGGACCTGTTTCTCCCCATAACGTTCTTATTCTATCTGAAAAACCACATTTTCCCCTTGGAATATACATCATGTGTGTTTCCGATGGGGGGGAGACAATTGCCATGGATCATGACGTAACAATGGAAAATGACGTCGAAAAGCATTGTTACGTGACGTAATAAATCAAAGATTGACTAATGAAATTCCGTCCAGGGTGTTACCCACTGGTAACCAGAAATGTTTACCATCTCCTAGCAGGTTTATCCAATGAGTCTTGAGAGAGAAAACCTACAGTGGTTGTGAGAGAAAAACGCTTTATTTATAATGAAGGAGAAAATTGATAAACAGACGAGGTGACTTTTAATAACATCTTGTAATCTTTCACTTTTTTATACACAATATGAAATTAGTCCTCTTCACTACAGGAAGAAACTCTATGCAATTGTAGGGGTCTGATAACCATACAACTCCATAAAGAAACTGTGAAAAGCGGATGTGAGTGGAACAACGATAAATCGATAAATAAGTGCAGTAAACCTGTAGCTTTAACTCTTTTTCGATAGTGTAACTTGCTGACTTGTTTTTCATCCTTTCCTTGCAGCCTTCCGACCAGGATTTGGGTGTCAAACCACCCTGTTGCGACTCGTTGAGGATTCGCGTAGAGCCCTGTACAACCATGAGTATGTCGCTGCCTTACTGATGGACTTCTCCCAGGCTTTTGACTGTATTCCTCATAACTTGTTGGTCGGGAAGCTGGAGGCCTATGGCATGAGCAAAGCCTCAATTAACCTGGCGTCCAGCTACCTGAGCAGCAGGAAGCAGCAGGTAAAAAATGTCTCCAAATGCGGTGACTGGCTGGAAGTGCTGAAGGGGGTACCGCAGGGTTCTATTTTAGGACCTTTGCTTTTTAATGTTTTTGTACGTCCTGTAAGTTATATAATTATGCAGACGACAGCACTGTCAGTGAGTCAAATAAAGACCCAGATGTTTTAAAACATGATATTGAAAATGACTGTCAAAATCTAATAGACTGGTTTAAATTAAACCAGATGAAAGCAAACCCTAATAAATTCCAGTCTTTTAGTATTGGCGAAATAGATATTGTTCCTGACAGTGTTGTCAAACTTTTAGGTGTGAACTTTGATTCATTTTTAAACTTTGAAGCTCATATCTCTAAAATTTGTAGGAAAACCTCAAGGCAATTGTCCATTTTAAAACGAATTGGGAGTTTTTTTAACCAAACAAGGTAGACTTGTAATTTATAATTCTTTTATTGTTTCCAAATTTAACTACTGTCCTATAGTCTGGCAATCTTGTTCCATGAAGAGTGTCAGAAAGCTAGAAAAGATACAAGAAAGAGCTTTATGGTTTATATATAATGATCACAACTCATCCTTCAGATACTTACTCAGTATTACCAACAGCGACATGCTTCATGTAAGGCGTCTGAAGGAAATGGGTGGTGAGGTTTTTAAAATTATGAACAAAATTTCATATTCATAATCTTGTAAATATCAAGATGTCTAATTATGACTTCATGAAGGAAAATACTGCAGAGGTGCCCAGGGTCAACACTGTGAAGTATGGACATAAATCGTTTGCTTTTGAGGCCGCCCGGGTGTGGAACAGTCTCCCAAATTACTTCCGAAAAGTTGAAAGTTTTAAAACATTCAGGAGGCTGGTCCATTCCTGGGATGGCCCCATCTGCCTTTGCAATATCGGCAAAGAGTGATACTTCATACTGTGCCCTGGTAACCTCTGCCACCTGACATTTTGGATTGTGTGATACTTTTATTGTCTTATTTCATTTCTTATATGTTTTAGTTCTATTCTATATTTTTGCAGCATCTTAAATGTATTTTAATTCCATATATTCTAAAATATAAATTTTTACAAAACTTATAAAAAGTCTAAGTCAGGTGTCAGGGCTAGAGGAAACTCGGGCTTGGTGTAATAGAGCATGGCCGGCGCATGTACAGAGAAATGTAACTATGATCAGTACCCAGAGACTTCGACCAAACTCCTAAGACAGCACTGTTATAGATCAGTACACTAGATATCGCACCCCCTTATATTAGTATAATATATGATTGTCAGTTTGACGTCGAGGTAGCTATCCATCACTTATCAGATATTTTGCCGACATCGATAAATTTTTGGAAAATAGAAATTAACCGTTTGTGAAACTGTTTATCACACGGAAAACAGGGTTTTTGGAGAAATGCATCAGGTCGTGGTGATTTAATTGTATTAATGTTGTCAATAGCTCGGGTAAAGTTGTGGTCGCCAATGTTTAAATCAACACACGAGTGTCTGCTGGTTTCAGAGAATGTAACAAGGTTTCGTGGATAAGTTATAAGTACCATCTAGTTTTTCCGAGTTCGTTGAGGACATTTACCTTTCGGTTTTCAATTTCACTTACTTCTGTAGTTATACATATACTAAATTTAATAAAGAACACGATTGAGAGACACTGGGGATTCAGGACTGTGGGACATAAGTCTGAGTGTGATATAGCCCGACTTTCCTCTGGCCCTGACACCAGACATCTATCTGTCAAAATGTCTAAGTCAGGTGTCAGGGCTAGAGGAAACTTTGGTTGGTGTAATAGAGCATGGCCGGCGCAGGTACAGAGAAATGTAACTATGATCAGTACCCAGAGACTTCGACCAAACTCCTAAGACAGCACTGTTATAGATCAGTATACCTAGCCGCAGCCAAAGCAAGTACGTAGAAAAACGTCATTGGTTCCAGAAGTAAATTTTCTCGACAAGGCTCATAACGATTTCAGTGTATTGGTATTTATTCGTTGTTTTCATGGTGAAAGGGTTGAACCGTTTGGCACCCAGCCGGGATGCATCGAGGAAAACATCGAACAAATGTAGTACGAGGACCCCGTTAGTGGTAGTATATGTAACACATCTTGTGTAACATATGTTTAGTGATAATGGTGTAGATTGATGTTGGATTTCTAAATCAACTTGATGTTTATGTCGATGACAGCTCCATACAAATATCAACTTTTTTAGTGTAAACATGTACCTCTTTTTTGTTTTCCCGGATCGAAAGAGGATTCTCATGAGACATTGAGCTTGATTGTTGTGCTAGATTTGGCGGGATTCATTGAGGAAAGTCATCCGACTCAATCGGCAAGAAACGGAAATAAAAATTCCTCCAAATCATGCCCGTTCATCATGACAGTGTCGAGATCCACATGACACCGTCCATACAACACTGGACATTGTTACGATTTTGATCCGATACAGCAGATTCTGTCACGACATAGTCACGATTGTAATCCGACTAGACGAAATCGACTGAGTTTCCCGAATGTTACGGGACGCACCTTACTGTCGGGATTGCTTGGCCGACTTGTCTGAACCTTTCCCGATCCGTAGGACTCTGTTACGAACGTATACGACTGCGTTCAGACAATGATAGGACATTCCAGATCATTGAGGATAGTAATCCGACTGTTTCACTTTTCGTGTTGTAGCGCTGTCTGATCTCAAACGGGAGCCGTAATATGCACTGTGTGAACGCCCCATAAAAGCGCAGTGGAAATAGAAAATATATTCAGTTACCAAAAACAAAAACCAGCGAATGCAGATATTTTGGCCTCTTGCAAGAACATGTTTAATCTGCAAAAACACAACATATTTTGGAGAATGTGTATCAATTTCGAAACTGATGCGTTTTGTATGTACTTCTATAATTTGATGTAAGATTTCAGTTTTGCTCTCCATATGATATATATTTGGAAGTAGATGAAGATGTGGAAGGGAGGTGGGGACACGCACGGGAGAGGGATAGAAGGAAACAAAGCAAAATAAATACATGTTTTCTATGAATATACCAACAACTGTATAATAGTGATAGCCTTGTACCGGGACAGGTTCAGTTTATATATGAAAGGACTGAGTGGTAATCATGATAAGGACATTTTTATAACCTCGTTTGAGAACAGCTGTTGCAAAAGGGATTGGTCCCATGGCTCCTCGATAATACCTTAATGTAGATAAGGTCGTCTATAAATACAAACGAAAGCGTCACAAAGAAGAACAAATTCAATGCGAAAAGACAACACCAAGAAAAGACATTGGTATGTCCGATACACTGTCATACAAGATGTCGAGTTACTATGGTTTTAAAGGTTTTGATAACGTTGACATTATAAAAACTGATAACTTTGCACCATATATGATTACCAGAATTATACGGTAAGATGCTATATGAATGAAAACGTATTGGGAGTTTCCGCCATGACAAGTATTTTGTGGGCTGTTACATCAAAATAGATATGTAGTTATTGTTGCCTCGTAAAATGGACACGTAACGAGGGAGTATAAATTAAGATGTGATAGTGGTGTAGGTTGTTCGTTCCGTGACGGTGGTCATAATTATAATGTAACACTATACTTTAAATAAGGCAAGACGAACGTGTTTTCGTTTCGTCGGCAACACAAGGGACTTCTATTGTAATAGTTTAGTGTGAATATTTCTATTTCGTTTCTGCCATAGCATCGGAGCTTTACAATGGAAACGTTTACTAGGATATGTAATATTGTTGTTATTTCCTCAATAGCACGGTGACCATCTAATGGAGAAATATCAAAGTGACACGGCATCTTTCACCTCTCTCAAGCTGACCGGAAGTCACTATGACGTAGGACAGGAGCTGGTAAATATCACACGTGACACATAGATATCACAGGGACGTGGATAAATATCACAGGGATGGGTATATAATTTAAGCTGAAAATCTTTGCGTGTGTCTAGTATAAAGTTAGTTGGGTTATTTCAGAGGTGTTGATTGTCTATAACTAAAACATTTCGTACAGAATGGAAGTAAAAGACATGAACTATTAACAACTTTGCATGTGGAACTTTATGAAGTAGGTGCCCCAACCAGAAAGAGGAATTGTCAGTAGTTTGTTTGAAAAAATCTTATTTTTTCGTGCAATAATTGACACGTTTACAATATGTTTGATGTCGTTTAAGGGGAGGTGTATGAGGAAACAAATCCAAGACTATTTAGCCGAGAAGGACGGTTATATCAAAAGTCTTAAACAACTAACAGATTCCACCGAAGGGAGAAAAACTTACGAGGGATTCCTCGACATCGTTACTGCACACTTCCCACTCTACCGGAGGGAGTTAGAAGGAACAGCTGATGGTGCTGGGGTAGATTTTGAAAAGGTACGACTCTAGTATCATGACCTACTTTTAGACAGTGCATTTTCTTTCTTTATTTACATTTAACATGTGTTTATTATTATATAGTTTTGTACATGCATAACATCAGTCGATAAATAACATTGATAGCTGCTAGATAACATGTTCAGAAACCTTTTTGTAATTTGCGCACATTAGGACTACACACACTTTAATGGTGGGCAATTTAGGTACCTTTGACAAACAACGTTTGAATATAAAAATGTGCTTTGTTGTCAAAATAGTGTCATAGTTTGTAGTAAAAAAAATAAGAAATTATCGCATGGTCAACAAAAACGTAAAACGTCAGACTAAAGGTCGTTACGAGAAAAGAACAGCAACCGAGGCAACACTTAAGGTAATAGGATTGTGTCACCATTTCTCAGTAGAATTTCTTCAAATTTTGTAGTTATATTGCTTTGAAGTAAAGAAAATGTTCTGCCTTCAAAAAAATATAGGTTGTCAGAATTTTAAGGATTTTAAATGGAAATTGCAAAATAATGTCAATAAAAATAATACTGTTATAGATTAGTATTGCATTAATGTATATCAATTTAATAGATGCTGAAATTGTGTAAAATAAATTATCTATAAACGATTCAAAATTGACATTTTTTAATAAAACCATATACACATAGTAATTGCATGTAAGAGTTATCTGTCTTGAAAAACTTCACAGTAGTGAAATAGATAGCCGGTTTCCTGAAGTACAGAAAATGGACACATGTGACTCATTGATAAAAAGCAACTGAATTACTGCCTTGTTTGCTTTGAAATACTTTAATATTGAGAGAACACACTGATCTGTCAATAATAAACATATAATATTCATCAGTTTAATATTAAACTTTATAATATGCGGAAATTGTGATTCTGTCTCCCTTCATTGGATTTTCAATTAGGGATGTACTTCCTATTTCCGTTGATCAATACACTCCAATGACCTTAACAAACGAAACATACTATATATACCTTCAAATGATGGAGGCAAAACCGCATGTAGCACCCGTGAAAGTGTTTCCCGTATATACGTTGCCAGGCCACCATATTGTTTCATCTAGTGCTGACTCTGTGGTATATTTTGTCCAATGATAAGAGCTAAGTCATACACCCGATCTAACAATCTACAACCAAGGTTATTTACCGTGTTGGCGATCCTCGAAATTAAAACTACACGAACAATTTCCAGATATAAAACCACAAACCTTTAAACACTCCTAATATAAGCAAATATACTAGTATATTAAATATTTTCTCAAATAAGCAGATGTACATCATGTACATCATGTATGTGTTTTCAACCAAAACCATACCGGCGAAATAAAAGAAACCACGAGTATTCCTTGATTATCAATTTTTTTCTTCAAATAAAATCCCAACTACAATAAAAAGACATATGCCACACATTGAGTTGATTAATGTAGCACAATGATTTGTCCTGTCGTTTATAAAACGTCATAGTACCATACTAACCTTGACATTATGACTTACGATTCCTATGCAAATTAAGTGTACGAAATTGTTCTACCTTCAGCTTTTCCTTCTCAACCTTGAGCCGGAGTTGACGGCCCTGTACGGAGACAACTCAGTCGTGGAGGTGGCGCCCCCTGGGGACGAATGTCGACATTACCCACAATCCAATGGTTGTACAGTCATCTGTATCAGAAACGCAGATACCAACACCGTAGGTCAGACAGTGTAGCATGCATTGCGTAAAGTATTACTACTGTGATTAAAAATTATAAATTGGTACTTACACTGGGGCATCAGCAATTCCGTATTTGCGTATTGCAGAGTTATCTTCTCTTGGGAGCAGGTATTGATTGTTACGTCATTGGCTTGTGCGAGAAAATTACGTCGTTTTCTCAAAAATTGATGACGTTACTCTCACAAACAAGTCACGTAACAATCAATACCTGCTCCCAAGAGAAGATAACTCTGCAATACGCAAAGACGGAATATATGGTTTCGAAAACTTACAAACGAACGTATGGCGAATTTTGAATTTTTATCTTTAATGACCTTAACTCTATATTCTGACTTTTCCGCTTAGTATATCTGATGTACGGCACGCCTTATATAAACAATAAGATAAACGGTCCGACGAACTTTATTGAAAGGTCGATGATGTACGGTCGCGAGTGTTTATTACTTATCTAACATTCGATTGCAAACATGAATTATTTCATGTCAGTATTACCCAGTGAATATTAGCACTATTAGGAATCCGAATAAAATAACTGTCAGTAAGGTTCCGTGGTAGAGGTCGTTTGTATCATATATGAAGAAACGATAGCACATCTGAATAGTAGATATTTTTGGAGGAAGAACAAACATCATCACCATCGGAACACATGGTCTTATTCTCCTTGTATCTTTCATATGCTCATATTTTGCCGTAGTTTTATCGATGATGAGTTCGAAGTATGGTTTTGTTGACAGTAAAGTCTTTTCTTGTTTTCCCCCCTAATAATACGCAACTTCCCCATGTAACCTGTATCCTGCTCTTGGCCATGTTTGTCCTGTTGTGCGTGCAATACAGTGTTTTTGGTCACACTCAGCCTTGATCATTCTATTTAATATTCATTGTAGTTTGTGCTGGCACACAATGAAGATGGATGCCCACAGATGAAACAGGCCAGCGTCTGGCTCGATTTGGACATCACCGATACGTTGGATGGTAAAACAGTGAAAGAGAGATTCCTGTCGTTCACCAAAGCCGGTATCTATCTACGTCTTCATAAAAATATGTTCCCTCTTCTACCAACTAACTGTATTTCATTCCTCTTACTTATACTGTATATACTTTTATCACTGCATAATTCATACTACGTAAACAAATTGTTAATGATTGTTTATTGGTAACACAGTTTGTTTCGGCTACAGTTGTTGGACTTTTTGACATAATCCAACCAATTTATTCTTAATTCTAGTTTATTCCGTACAGCCTGCATATTTAGTTTATATTTCTACGGAAGAACTTTGTGATTGTTTTAGTATAGAACAGTCTTTTTTGTTTATATATGTTAGAGAATGTGAACCTTATCTTATATCATTCCGGCACACACGAGTTCACCCGTTTTTGTTGTGGTTATTATTATATTTTTTTTGGTATGCTATTTTTTTGGTATGCTGGCTTAATATATTTCCAGGGAACAATGTCCGTGCTGTACTTCATAAAACCATATAAGATACCTTACTTATGTGATAAAATATCGTAAAAAGTAAATACAAGACAATCTAAAATATGTAGAATATATGTCTTACAGGATATCTTATTTGTTATTATATCAAATAAGTTCGATTTTTATAATAGATACCAGTAAAGTTTCTGAACATAATATGTTATATAACTCCGTTTGAAAGTGTATTGCAAAGAAGGAAAAGATTAGATCTCCACAGTAGAAAATGTTAGAAAATAGAGTCTTTGTTTCACAATTGTAAGTTTAATGTCTGTACGCTAACCAATCTCATTCTACATACACGCCTATATTTACAAATGATTGGTAGGGATGGTATCATATACGCATACATTATATATAATACACAAATCCGATATCTCATCAATTTTGAAAAAGTCTCACATAATATAAAAGTAGTATATCATTTTCTTAGATACATGATTTACACTGCTTATTGAGTAAATGCCATGCTGGTTAGGCCTACTTCCCATTGGCTTAATCCTCTCGGATCCAAAAGGCTAGTATTGTGCCCTTGTTTTCGACGAGGAGGGAAATATTCACTTTCTTAACCCATTCACACCTTAAGATACATTTGATCTAATCCAATTCAAAGGTTGGAATAGTTCATAATGAAATGTCAGGGGTGAATGAGTTAAACATACATCCGGTTGTTAGTCCTGTATGATTTATTTAACATATCCATACCTAAGACATTCAGATTAAGTAGTTTTAATCTTAAAAATCTGGATTGTATATGACAAATGTGAACCGGTGACAACCGTTGATTGGTACGAACGCTTTACCAACCCAGTTATCAGTTATGATCGTGAAGAGCAGTGCCACCCATTACAATTACGTAGATTAATTTAACTTGAGAAAAGAGGCTAAAGTTCGCCCAGGTGAGGAAGGCAATGGGTTCTGTCCCCAGGCCGGGATATAACAAAGTCCTAAAAATGATTGTTGTTATTTCTTCTTAACGTTCAGCATGTAGAGTAGGGCAACAACTAATTTACCCGTTGTCAGAATAATGTGACTGGGTGGAATGTGTGCTGGATGCCTTCGGCATGGTATTATAGTGGAATAGCACTATAAAGTCGGCATTTGATCTGCGCTATCACAAGGAGACAAATACACCAACTTACCATGTCTCTTGCACACACACACAAACACACACACACGCGCAAGCACGCATACACAGCACCGATGGAGGCACGACCTAAAATATGTTTGAACTTAGCTGTTAATAGGACGTTAAACAAACAAAAAACAAAAAAACAGGAGCTAGAGTGACAGGAAAGAGTTAGTTTCTGACTAAGAGTCACTTTGTTTGACAGGTTCCATGCCAGGAAACATGATCAGTATAATGGGAACAGATTTGATGTATACGGGCAACAGTGTATACCAGAAGTGGGTAAACAGATCGGGTATACGTGAGTATTGTTATACTGCTAGTATCTAGTGTTGAAGCACATTCACCCACCGCTGTGTAAGACACAATCATTTCAATCCAGTAATTGTTTTATTGAATCAAAGACGAGGCAGAGCAGAAAATATCATATGGCGGAAAAATACATCTAAGAATGAAATAATTGTATATCAGAAGATAACTAGTTACTTCATTATACCTATTAATTTTAAATTTCTTAGAAAAACAGCAATACAAACCATAAACAAAGAGACAATAAAGATCGAAAATGTATGGATACTTTGTAAGCTGACTGTGATACGTACTTAGGCCAACCTTTCTATGTATTTTTAGACGACAAGGTCCCGCGAAATATTTCCTTTTCTGCCAAGTCAGAGTTAACGTTATTACTCAGATATATTGTACAAGTCTTGTCATAATTCGTAAAAGTAATGTGTTTTATTTGTAGAATTTACACAATATGACCGTTTTTATGTTGTCGGCTGTGCTCCAGTTTGGGATCAAAATACTCACACACTTTGTAATGATATGTTATGTTACAATCACTAGTGTACACCAAACCCGATTACAGTTCATAACCAAGCTATGCAAGTGTCTCGTAACACGTATACCTAGCTGTATCACTGTTTCAAAGGGATTTGTTATCAAAGGAGAACTGGTTCATTAATATAGTTATATCGCAGTCAGATGGTTGTGGAACACACATTTATATACAGAACGTATATAGAAATATTTATATACCTTACTAAAAATGATTTATTATTATCTCTGTCTTTTTTTCTCAATCAGTTTTTGCTTTTTATCCAAACTATCCCGACCCCCTTTTCAATTCATTTTCAGTCAATTTATTGCAGATTGATTTTTCTAGGCGAATGTTATGCAATTCATATTTGTGAACCAAGTTTTACATTAATGATAAACTGGTTATTTACACACACAAAAAAGAGTTTTATGTGTGAAATTTTGATGAGATACATTTAGCTAAACTCAAAGCTTTCTTACAGAACAGAGGTGCACAGATTATTGATCAAACCTGAATACGTCTTGAACGTATGCCTAATTAAGAGAGTATTGGTGTAAAGGAATGTCGCTGGTGTATTTAATCCTCAGACGGTTCCTCGTGTTTCTCAATGTCTGGAACTGTCTACCTTCAATAAAGGTCTATTAGGAGACGTTGTTACGTGTTTTATTGTGCACTTTAACCAATTGACTTGCTGCATTTTATTCTCCTCATATCTCTCCGTGGTTTATTACCTTTTATGCAAGGTACTTTACATCACGAAGTCTAGGTTTGCATTTAAATGTAAAATGTTTATATCTCCGGTAATCGACGGTTCGAGTATCTGCAGGTCCTATTACTTCCTGACAGGAAATAGGAAGATATTATTTCCTCCTGTTTTACGGAATCTCGTTACATAATATTACCTAGAAAATCCAGACGATCAGGGCTTCATGTTGTTTGTATCATGTACCGGCATTGTTAATATGACAGTATTACAAGTTACGGATAACACTAGTTACCAACACATCCATATGTTATAGTATCCTAGGTTGTGTTGTGCAGCACAAAACAAATAAAGTCGATGAATTATTTATATTATCGAACACTTAACGGCCAATCAACACAAAATTGGTCATTAGGGTCATTAAGAAGAAGACAAAACTTAATAAAGATAACAAAATAAAAGTCAATCGTCAACTTGAAAAGTAAAAGTTATAATAGGTGAAAATAAAGTTAATCAACACATATCATAAACAACGAAAACCGCAAAACAAATACATGCATTAGAACTATGCATTACTAAGTGCAATGTTTAAGGAAATGATATTACTAATTGACCCCTACATATTTATTTATAGCTCGGCGGTTCGTCATGCGGGCTATTCTCTCGGCGAAAAGTTTCGACGACGCCATGGAAATAATAAACAAGGCACCTGGTAAGTGTAGAACATTGGATAATCATAAATACTTGTATTGATAACAGGAAAACCAACCAAAGACACTGGTTAAGTTAATACTTATAACAAAACAGTAATTGTTCAGAAAAAAATAACAAATACTGAAAAATAAAAAGATGCAGAAGATATTATGTATGCATGTTAATGAGTCAGGGTTAACACTCAACGCAGTGTAAATCTGTTAAAAAAGAACGGTCTGGTAACGTCAGTATATCGAAGAAGTACAGGATCCAGGTGCATTTATGGATAACTTTAGAGTAGAATGGACTTTCGAGGCGAGTGGCATAAGCTTGAAGGATCTGGGGTGGTATAAAATCAAAACGAGACATTACATATTATCCCCATAAACATCTCCGAAGTAGTAAGCGTGTCGTTCAGCGCACTTAGCCATGTGTATTCTTTAGATACAAGTACGTCAGTCACATACGGTCTCAGACACGATGAACTTGTCTCCTTTCACGGCAGATACTGATATCCCACATATCAATAAGCGGCAAGTAGCCCGTGGAGACGAGGACATTACAAGTTGAATATAATCTGAGTGTCAACAGAAGCAATAAAAAATAATAAAAGAAAATCCACATACAAGGACAAAACTAAACCTCTCAGATTTCAAAGTAGATAAGAAAATACACATAGAACCGACATCTTGAACCCCCGCAAAACACCCGTGAATTGCAGGAGCTGCATGTGCCACCCTGTAAACGTTACCAAATGGTATAAAAGTATTTGTTTGTATTAGTGAATTGACCAGATATTTTTGCATGCGGGTGATATAAGTGTACATTGTACAGGTTGGCCGGTGGCGAAGTGAACATCACATTAGCCTTTCACTAAGATGGACCAAATTTGATTTGTGAAAAGTCTCAGTCGATACCCTGATCAACAAGGGTATACGAATATAGGTAAGATTTTTTTTTGTTTTCAGTAGTGAATTAAATTAAAGTGTAATTTGATTCACGTGAACAGGAATTGCGTCCGGTTATAACATTAACTTGGTCCATACCGCCTCTGACAGCAGTGGCGAGACGTCTGGAGGTCTGGTGTGTTCTTGTATAGAGATAGCAGGACAACCGGACGGTACCCTGAAGTGTATCACTCCATGTACAGACTTCTTTACACACACAAACCTGTAAGTGGTCGTGGTCACGATATAATAATCCATGTCTCTGTCTATCTCCGACTCTCTCTGCAATATTGAATATATCATTCTCCCCCATGACTATCTCATCATTCCTCCCCTCCCCTCTTGCACTCCCTCATATTTTTTCTTGTTTCGAATGGTTTATACAAACAAGCTCTCCAAAATATTACTGTAGGCTAACACTGAGATATTGACAGATAGAATATGACGTGTACGAATATGACTCAGCATATATGCGTGTAACCCAGACAACTTCTTTTCATGTCTTTTCACGTGTATTAAAGGACGGTTGCAAAAATCCTCCAACGGGTAGAAAGCAAATTTATTCCGAATATCCTTGTTGGAATATATGACTAAGAAACTATTTAATACAATTTTAAGCAAAAGTTAAGGAACGTTTTTCATTTGCCCTTCGATTTTTTATTCGTGTAATTAACAAGGACCAAACGTGTAAACAACACTAGACATATATCCCTCGGCATAACGTTTTACTGAGAAGTGACATGTAACAAGGAAAAAACCTATTGGAAGACGAACCTGCTTGTTTATATACAGATTTCACCACCTGACTGTGCCACATTACCAAGAGGAAAGTTCTATACAACGTCAAATAGCTATGGAGGCATGGAGGAGGAGAACAAGTAGACGCATAGAAAAGTCTGATATCCTCGAGATTCTTTCAAATCAGGACAACAAAGACTTCCCGGTGTTTAGAACAGGCGAGAAGCCGGACTACCTGTCCACGGCGTGTGTAGGTAAGTATATGGATTTGTTTGTTGACATACTCCTGCAGGACCCCATGGTGGCAATATCTTCAACAAGAATCATCATGTTGGAAATATGCAATATCAAAGAGTTGCTTTAAACACAGACAATGAACGTAATACATCTCCAGCACACACGCAGGCATACACTCATATATGCATAGGGAGATATTAGCCAGGTGGCATAGGACTGGTAGTTGGCGCCTGATAAGGCAGCTCCAGCGAATTCCTCAGAATTGTATCGATTAATGTATATGCTAATTGTATTGACTGTATAAATTATATATCTATGTACTGTAAAGCGCTTTAGAGTGGCTTAAGTTAGCTAGATAGGGCGCTATATCAAATGTTGTATATTTATTTTATCAGACGTGTTGCAACGTTTCAAAACTGGCTAGTACCCTGTCATTTTGTTCTTGACACGTTTTCTCTTGAGTATTTCAATTACATCGTTATCTACTGATCCATAAACGCCATAACAATGCAAATTCACGTTAAAAATGTTCTGTAATTGTGTTATGTATGTAGAGAGCAGGGTAATGAGAAATGTGCATTAAACAGCCATTTAAAACTTTACAAAATTTAATCGCAACACACAATGCATTGGTAAGCGGATGATTCATGTAAAACTTGCCGGAATAAATCCAAGATACTAACCAGGTCACGGCCTTTAAAGTCAGTGTTCTTACCTTATAGAAATAGTGTGTAATATACATGAACTGGTTACCATAAGAATCAAACTAACGACACATATCGGGATCGAATGCGGTAAACCCATATTTACGGAATATACTGTAGTGAATGTTTCCTTCCATTTGGTTTGCATGCCAGCAAACAGCTCTAACAGTTATGGGAAAATAAAATAGATGTGTTGTTTCCTGTTTCAGCTGTGTTTGATTTGGAGGCCATGACGTTGGAATTATTCACAGACAAACCTGAAAACACCGACCCCGTTCTAAACATCAACATCCGAGATTTTCATTAGTATCCTACAAAAGAAGCTCCAAAACGAATATCTGTATATGTAATGATCGTGGCAAAGATGTTAGCAAGAGCAATTGATATTTTTTAAACTAATCTTAAATAAAGGTAAGAATATTAATTTTATAAGACACGTTGAAAATGAAGCTTCAGAAACAAGGTCAGTTATACAAAATAAAACCAGCAGTTTATATATTTTTCATGATGCCTGTTCCCTTGTTTTGGAGTCCCCAGAGTCCCGTTGTTTTTATGTCCCATAAGTCCCGTTGTTTTGGTGTCCCATAAGCCCCGTTGTTTTGGTGTCCCATAATTCCCGATGTTTTGGTGTCCCCCAAGTCCCGTTGTTTTGGTCTCCCAAAGTCCCGTTGTTTTGTATTGACGTCATGAATTCCAAATCAAACTGACGTTTCAGTATGTTTGGTTTTATTGTGCTTGGACGCTGTGGTATAGCATGTCCTCGCGTGCTTTGCATTTTGTTTCTTGTGTATAGACACTATGATACAATTTGCTTTTTTTCTCCACGCTTGAACATTGTGGTGTTTTATGTCTATTTGTGTGGACGTTGTGTTGTATTTTGTCCATTTAGGTCGATGTCGTGGTGTATTTTGTCCATTTGTGTTTACGTCGTGGTATATTTTGTCCATTTGTGTGGATGTTGTGGTGTATTTTGTCCCTTTGTGTTTACGTCGTGGGATATTTTGTCCATTTTTGTTTACGTCGTGGTATATTTTGTCCATTTGTGTTTACGTCGTGGTATATTTTTTCCATTTGTGTTGTATTTTGTCCATTTGTGTGGATGTCGTGGTGTATTTTGTCCATTTGTGTTTACGTCGTGGTATATTTTGTCCATTTGTGTTTACATCGTGGTATATTTCGTCCTCGTGGTATATTTTGTCCATTTGTGTACCTTGCTGTGTATTTTGTCATTGGGTATTGACACGAGTTTGTGTTCTACGCTGGTTTGATTTTGTATAAACCTCTACGTGTGTATTGAGGATGTGTATTTTGTCTCTGTATATTGATGATCATCATTGTCCCTTTGTGTTTCGACGAAGTAGTTTATACTGTCTTTTGTTAAGTGTATGTAATCAGATTGTGATATTTTTTCTACAATGTATATCACCTGAACGTTATTCTCTTTATCGTATAATAGATAACAAAGATTAAAGTTTGAGATATAAAGAGACATTTATTTCAAAATAACAATACAAAAAGCCGAAAAACACATCAACACAACAACAAAATTATAAAATGAAAGGAAAACGTGAAGTGTAAACGGGAAATTCATGATCACTGATTAACACACAAAACATACTCCATTATTATCCTATTATCGGCAGTTATTTTACTTATAGGGAAAAAACATTTGGTCAACATACAATTCTACATTAACATATTTCAAGGGTGAACAAGAAAGTAAAAACCGTTCATAATTCAAAGTATAGCATGCTTTTTCATCTTTTCTTTGAGAAAGACTTTTACTTTCATCCAAGTGTCAGATAAGTTTGTGCTGACATGGAGAACATCCTGTTACTCTGATTTACATTAAAATGTTCCCATTAACCACACGCCAAGGTCCAGGTTACTCTCACATTACATTGACATGGTGCTTGAAGGAAGAACCGAAACATGATAACGACAAAAAAAGTACCAAGTCATAAAAAATCGGCTCAACTGATATGCTCGTAATATTAAATACCTGTCAAGTAGTTTGCTTATTTCATGTATGATATTGATGAGGCAATCAATTAATTGTTGACTGATGATTTCATAATAACATTTCGATTCTTCTATTCTATGTCATTATGAAAAGATACCTCCTTTATATACTGAATCATTGAAGTATGAAGAAAGTCTGACGATAAATGGAGAAAAGTTTTTTGAATAACGTGAAGTTTTTTTTATCCACTGAAGTGAAAAGTCACTGCTGCAGTTTTTGTGGACATTATGTGTATTCAACGAATTTCTATGAAATATGAAAGAAAAAAATAGGTTTGTAATGAATATTTATGAAACATGATAGTAAAAATAACTGTTTTGTTATTAAATGGCCTAATATTGACTAGAACTATGGATATGGTTGATGAGAACATGATCAACTAGAGTTAAAACGGGACAATAAATGTGGAATTGATTATACATGATAATATATATGTAGTGGAACCAATAAAGAGATAAACCGTACTGTTTCCAATGAATCAGTGTAATTTATGCAAAAGCCACGCCCTACATAGTACAGAAATTCGTTGGAATATAGTACTGTTGATCCAATATTCATTTGAGACATATTCAGCCGTACAATATAATAATGTAATTTTAACAATGACATGTTTAATTTCTGATCAATAAAAAATGTTACGAAAATCGTTAATTATTCTTGTAATTTAATAATATTCCAAATTTAAAATTTGAATACATAATTTGTAAATAATCACAAGTTATAAATGGAAAATGAAAGCCTGCAAAATGTGGCTTTTTACACTTCTACAGATCACATGTTACATAGCAAAACACATATACATTTCTCTTAACAAAAGATTGTAGAATGCTGACGAAAAATACAGTTAACATAACATTACCATGAAAAAATGCTATAATGGAATTTTTATATTCAAAGTTATAATATCAAATAAATTCTAACGAATTTACCCATTGAAATCACCAAAAAATTACTGATGATAATCAAATACACTACTCCACAAATTTGAAAAAAAATTGCAATACTCCAAATAAGTGTTTCATGCTTAAATAAATCAAAATAAATCTTGAATCTGCAAACAAGTATATCATCATCCAATACATTATTCAAGTAAAACGATTAAACTGGCATCAACTTAAAGCAAAAAATATACTATTTAGGAAATGTAAGCAAACTTTAAAGTGGGAATGTATTCTATCTTGGTCCACAACATATTCTTTAACCCTTTCACCACTGTATACCATAATGGACTCATCCCGATCAATGCATTGTAGAGTCTACTAAAGTAACATAGGGGTGAAAGGGTTAATTACATCATTAAGTTAACAAAGGTCGTTCGTTTGTTGTCTGTGTGAATATTTTTAAAATGATTCAATAACTTGAAAATATGTATATCAAAGTTTTACTTTAAACACAATGAATGATTAACTCTTTCACCCCTGAAATTTCGCAATGAACTATTCCAACCTTTGAATTGGAGGGGTTCAAATGTGTCTTCAGGGGTGATTGAGTAAACAAACAAGTAATGTTTCAAGTCCGACTGGTCTCTTTGTCAAGTTTATACCTCAACCTTAAAACACTGACATGTTTATTCGTACTTGTCGGTATAGAAAGTAAAACTCCTTAAATGTTTGTGCGACTAGTTTTCCCTTAAATTCAACATGTCATTTTGTACTACGGTAAAGAAGATTGCACAAATAATTGACAAAAGTACAATTATATTAAGTTTCAATGTAATCACATTATTTCTCCTGTTTATACAAAAACATATTTTACATTTATATAGTACAGACAGAGACCGTTAGAGATACACCAGGGCGACAAATTGAGCAAACAACATGAGCAATTATTACAACATCTTTTAACATAAATTTGCATATTACGCATAATAGGAAAAAAAATCAACAATAACAAAAATGTTTAAAAATTAACTTTTGAGACAGAATCAATTTATAATCAACAAAACATAAAAAAAAATCATGATAAATGAACACATTATTTTGCATTGCAAACAACAAATCACAATTTAAAAAGCTGCTAGCTACTATTGCAGTAAATAATTGCTGATATTTTATATACAGGTGTACAAACAAACCCAGTTTATCAGTTCAGATCAAACAGACCTTATCTTAGCATATAAACAGTGACCTCTGGGACACAACAGTCCCTAAATTCAGAGCTTCAAGATAAGGAAACTTCAATAGAAGTATAGATTCCATGATATGTGTTAAATCTCATCATTTTGAATGACATCATTAAGACAATACCTAACAAAACATTGGCACTATTTATGATCTTAGGGTGGGGTGGGTAAATAATTCAGTCATTTATCTAGGTATCTTTTGCCTCGGAATGTCAGATTGGTGAACAACAATTTTATTATACAATGTATCAGAACATCATAAGATAGGTCTTAAACTTAATGTAATTTTTCATGAAAATCTCAATACTGAAATCCAGATTTCAGCTCCATTTTCTGTTGGTAGGTCATAAAAGCCGATATTCTACGATGTTTCACTGATTTGTTTTCTTCAATAAAGGATAGCTTTATCAGTATCTGTTCCAAGAGGATTTCTGTAGGTCCTTAGAATGAAGTAACCTCTACCAAAATATCCTTACAGAACAACTAATGAAATATCTTCATATGATAATGAAATCGGTGAAAATGTTTCAACATACCAGTGATTGGACGGATATATAGACAGTGAACAGCTGTTCTAATTGAAACTGGAGAGCAACAAAAAAACACTATAGCAAAAGTAAGCAACATTTTGTTACACTGAATTGTTAACCCTTTCACCACTGTAGACCATAATGGACTCATCCAGATAAATGTATGGTAGAGTCTACTAAAGTTTCCTAGGGTTGAAAGGGTTAAGTATGCAGCAAATGGAACTCCAGTTTTTGGTAATAAAGAGTGCTTTCTTTCATTTAATATGTAATTTCAAAAACACTCAAGCTTTGACTTAATCCAATGACCACTGTACATGTCCAGTCAGGGTTTTATCAGACAGATTAGCCTGTTCTTATTCAATATTATTCCAGTAGTTCTTGCAATGTACCAACATTCAGACACTTCTGCTGGAAATTAAGCAGTATTGGAATATTGTAAAATCTATTTCGTGTACAATTATACCCTTTTCATTCCAATCCATTGGGAGTCAGAGACAAAAATATGTTGCCATACTTACTTAGAAGGTAGACATGTACGTGTGATGAAGTCTATTGTGGCAAGACTACAAGGTTAGATCTATTAGGTTATTAACCCTTTCAACCCTATGTAACTTTAATAGACTCTTCCATGCATTGATCTGGATAAGTCAATTATGGTTTAAAGTGGTGAAAGGGTTAACATTTTCAACATAATTATTATGTTAATTTTATACATATGAAATCAATATTTATACAATATAAAACTGAAATGTAAGGAAGACAGCTAAATCTAGTGCTAGATCTTGGTGATAAAACCTAGGATAATAAACAGACATATATTAATGATCAGCTATATAAATATAAAGAAAGCATTAGAAATATAGTGATTGGAGCATCCACTTAAAATGCTCGTTATACTCAAGTCATATGTACTATGTCTTATCACATAATGTACTGTGATATCCAGTGAAAATACCCATGTCATATTTTTTTGCGTATTAACCCATGTAATGTGACCTATCAGCCCTGTGATTGGTTGTAAGTTTCAATTGTGACATCACACCTAGGACAAGTACATGACCTCACAGCCTTACACACGGGAGTCAAAATGGTGGCTTTTTATATTTCAAGAATGCATGAATGTTGTCGTTTTACACGAATAAATGTCACAAATCTTGACTACGTATGTGTTTAAAAGGATCATACATTTGTTTTCATTTCATATGAACTTTATGAAACTCGTCACAATTTGTTTATTTTAATTCTAAGACTCGTTTCATAAATCTCATATGAAATGGAAACTGGTGTAAGATCCTATTATATACTCTTGCCCATGTCATACTCACGTCACACTCACATCATAATCATGTGATACTCACTCCATACTATGTCATAGTCACGTCATACTCTTGTCATACTCTTGTCATGCTGTGTCATGCTAATTTCATGCCCATATCATACATAAGCTTTACTCGTCCTTGTGCGATGCTCAGCATCCAAAGATAATAACACAATAAACATCTAAGAGACAAAATAATGACACAAACAAATGTTATATTACTTCCTCACTCATAATATAGTCATAGGGAATCTGTCACACAAGACACCAATCGAAACCCATCGGACATCTATAAACCTCACTCATGATATAGTCATAGGGAATCTGTCATACAAGACACAAATTGAAACCGATCGAACATCTATAAACCTCACTCATAATATAGTCATAAGGAATCTGTCACACAAGACACCAATCGAAACCGATCGGACATCTATAAACCTCACTCATGATATAGTCATAGGGAATCTGTCACATAAGACATCAATCGAAACCCATCGGACATCTATAAACCTCACTCATGATATAGTCATAGGGAATCTGTCATACAAGACACAAATTGAAACCGATCGAACATCTATAAACCTCACTCATAATATAGTCATAAGGAATCTGTCACACAAGACACCAATCGAAACCGATCGGACATCTATAAACTCTGATGTCTACCATGATAAGTTTAATTGTACAATGTTACTTAAACATTATCCAGTAGTAAAACGAATGTTGTTTCTGCAGGATTCAACAGTAGCAAAAGAAATGACAGAAGTATTTATATATTTACATCGAGGTCTATCGATGACTATGTACACTATTGTATTTTGGTAAACATCAATGACTATATGTACACTATTGCATTTTGGTATCAAGGACCCAGTTGTTGTTACGGTGATTTAACAGCATAATCGGTGATTAGCAAACATTTTATTTATTCTAATTTTTAAAACACAACCAATAACTATAAATATTATTACGTCACAGCTGAGCAGTAATTTACCTTTTCTCTCGAAAAATTTATGCCATTGTTCTGATGATGGCTAGTCTAGCTAGTCGAAACATTGTAAACAGATTATCAAACTATGGAATCAACATGTTAAAACTCCATCTGATATATCCTTAGAATCAATACCTAGCCATGATCTGGGCCTAGTTGTTCACAAGGTGATTAGCTTCATCAGTGGTTAGCGCAAATATCTATTTCTGTGTAACTTTAAAACGCAACCATTGACAGTATTATTAACTCATTCACCCCTGAAATTTCATAATGAACTGTTCCAACCAATGAATTGGAAGAGTTCAAATGTGTCTTCAGGGGTGAATGAGTTAAAGGTTAAAAAATGTCATTAGACAGTGATTAAGCTAACCACCTTTTTAACAACTGGGCCCAGATATTCAACTTCCAGTGGTTGACAAGTTTGTAACTTATAAGTTACATTAATAATTTGATTTAGAAAATAAACTCTTATGACATCAATCAAATGCTGAGAGAGAAATGATCAAATCAAGGTCACATATATATATATAAAAACATTATACATTACAGATGATATTTGCAGCTTAATGGACAGAGCTCCTGAGCTTAGGTTGAGTCATGGATTCTGTGATTACAGAATATGTACATATAATGTAGCGTAATTATATTACAAACACTCCTACACATACTACCAGTACATCAGTATAGCAATCTATAACATGTTGGAATATGGGGTTTTGATATCCAATGGTTTTCAAAATTTAGAATTTTTCAGTTAGCATGTCTACAGTATAAGAAATAAATCAATGATACACACAAAGAGATCAGAGAAAAGGTAGTACTACAGCAATGTACAAGGTCATGGGAACTAAACCAATCCTAGCACTATACTAGGTATACAGAATAGCACTATACTATGTATACAGAATGGCACTATACTATGTATACAGAACTGCACTATACTATGTATACAGAACTGCACTATATTATGTATACAGAACTGCACTATACTATGTATACAGAACTGCACTATACTATATGTATACAGAACTGCATTATAGACAGGGTGGCAATATTAATGGTAATATAATCATTAAACAATCTCAATGACAACACGTTTGTTAATCCTACACCAGAGTACCGTCTGTAAAAGTTACTTGTGTAAGTGTGAGAGGGCAAGGCAACCATACATGACTTTCCCTAGCAACAGATGATAGAGTTGCATCTCATTCTCACGAGAATACGCCTAAGGAAAAATTGTACTTTATATTTTGTATTGAATTTTCGCTAAATAAAACATTAATAGAAACATGAAGATTGTTTTCACTATATGTAGGTGTACATGTATGAGTTGATACCATTCCAGGTTATCTGCTGGACGGCTACTTACCGACGGAAAAAATCAAGCTCAATGTACATGTGTAGCAAGGGAAGCAACTGTGTTTACACGAGTGTGCTACCATTAAAGAGTTTCATACATTATGTATATTGATATAATTATTACAATAGAAGAAGATTATAAGATAGCAAAGGATCAATTTCATTTTACAATTTCATGACCATTTTTGAATAACCTGACCTCATAACCTGACCAAGAGAAAACTATTCCTTATATTTGTACTGTTTTTTCTCACTCCAATGTCTGTAGAAGATATTTTCATATCAAGTAATTTCTGTAATTATTGACCCATTCCCTTATTTGTACCTTAATAGTAGTTTCTTCACTGACAGGAGCTTATTAGAGCACTACCTTAAACTGTTGTCTCACCCTTCAGAATATTACCTCATGTTTGAAAACATTACTTTGTCATCCAGATACAAATACTGAAACTAAGCTCAGCTTCTGCAGGTTGCAGTTGATATGTTAGAAATTATCAAGTCTAAATTTTCCACTTCTTAACTAAGAAATGTTCCAGACCGTGTGCAGGTTCTGTAGTTGGCAACAAAATATGTGGGTCCTTTTGGACGTCTGAAGTTCACCAGGGTAACTAGGAACGTTACACAACGTCTGAAGTTCACCAGGGTAACTAGGAACGTTACACAACGTCTGAAGTTCACCAGGGTAACTAGGAACGTTACACAACGTCTGAAGTTCACCAGGGTAACTAGGAACGTTACACAACGTCTGAAGTTCACCAGGGTAACTAGGAACGTTACACAACGTCTGAAGTTCACCAGGGTAACTAGGAACGTTACACAACGTCTGAAGTTCACCAGGGTAACTAGGAACGTTACACAACGTCTGAAGTTCACCAGGGTAACTAGGAACGTTACACAACGTCTGAAGTTCACCAGGGTAACTAGGAACGTTACACAACGTCTGAAGTTCACCAGGGTAACTAGGAACGTTACACAACGTCTGAAGTTCACCAGGGTAACTAGGAACGTTACACAACGTCTGAAGTTCACCAGGGTAACTAGGAACGTTACACAACGTCTGAAGTTCACCAGGGTAACTAGGAACGTTACACAACGTCTGAAGTTCACCAGGGTAACTAGGAACGTTACACAACGTCTGAAGTTCACCAGGGTAACTAGGAACGTTACACAACGTCTGAAGTTCACCAGGGTAACTAGGAACGTTACACAACGTCTGAAGTTCACCAGGGTAACTAGGAACGTTACACAACGTCTGAAGTTCACCAGGGTAACTAGGAACGTTACACAACGTCTGAAGTTCACCAGGGTAACTAGGAACGTTACACAACGTCTGAAGTTCACCAGGGTAACTAGGAACGTTACACAACGTCTGAAGTTCACCAGGGTAACTAGGAACGTTACACAACGTCTGAAGTTCACCAGGGTAACTAGGAACGTTACACAACGTCTGAAGTTCACCAGGGTAACTAGGAACGTTACACAACGTCTGAAGTTCACCAGGGTAACTAGGAACGTTACACAACGTCTGAAGTTCACCAGGGTAACTAGGAACGTTACACAACGTCTGAAGTTCACCAGGGTAACTAGGAACGTTACACAACGTCTGAAGTTCACCAGGGTAACTAGGAACGTTACACAACGTCTGAAGTTCACCAGGGTAACTAGGAACGTTACACAACGTCTGAAGTTCACCAGGGTAACTAGGAACGTTACACAACGTCTGAAGTTCACCAGGGTAACTAGGAACGTTACACAACGTCTGAAGTTCACCAGGGTAACTAGGAACGTTACACAACGTCTGAAGTTCACCAGGGTAACTAGGAACG
>NW_018407999.1:533434-551855 GCF_002113885.1 Mizuhopecten yessoensis
AACGTCTGAAGTTCACCAGGGTAACTAGGAACGTTACACAACGTCTGAAGTTCACCAGGGTAACTAGGAACGGTACACAACGTCTGAAGTTCACCAGGGTAACTAGGAACGTTACACAACGTCTGAAGTTCACCAGGGTAACTAGGAACGGTACACAACTTCAGAAGTACACAAAGACACTCGGGTCCCTATGTATGTTAAGTACTTCACCATTCTGTAACGTTGAACTCACAGACTGTCAGAGTCGTCCCCACTGTAGTGTTCTGGGGCCTTGGCGAAAGTGGGCAGTTTGTCAAGGCAGATGTGGGCCGAGTCCTCCAAAGCCAGGTTTGTCAGCTCCGTCATTATAGTGTCGTAGTCGGGACGATTCTCGGGCAGGGCACTCCAACACTTACTTATTATCCCGTATCTGTGTGTGCAATGAACACAATTGTGTTATCCTGAATTACATATTTTTTCTGTCCAACTTTTAACCAATGACACTGAATACCAAATATGCGATGTTGGATTTACCCAACGAAAGTTTTACTTCTCTTCTATATTAATAGCAGTACTGTTCAACTCATTTTATGAATCTTGCATGAAATGAAACCAGAAGTAAGATTTTACATCATACAGTTTACAGTATTTAGTGCAGTATAACGACTTACAGTTCATCACTACAGTGAGGCGGGGCAGGAAGGCGGTATCCGTCTATCACTTTGTCTGGCAGTTCATCCTGACCAAAGGCTGGGTAAGGTGTGGCTCCTTTCAGTATAAAAATTAAAATTTAATGAGGGACACGACATAATTAGTAATATCACTTACCTGGTAACAATAATAGGCAGCAGGGACCATGAAAGTGTAATATCTCCCACATAACCACGCCTGGAGACCACGTGTCTGACTGCATACTGTACATATTATGGGATGGAGTAGCATACATATGGGATGGAGTACTAAAGAAATTATGGGATGGAGTACTAAAGATATTATGGGATGGAGTATCATACATATTATGGGACGGAGTACTAAACAAATAGTGGGATGGAGTACGTACTTACCAAAGTGTAATATCTCCCACAAAACCACGCCTAGAGACCAACTGTCCGACTGTGTACTGTACATATTATGGGATGGAGTATCATACATATTATGGGATGGAGTACTTACCAAAGTGTAATATCTCCCACATAACCACGCCTAGAGACCACGTGTCTGACTGTGTACTGTACATATTATGGGATAGTGATTCTGGAGCCATCCAGCGGATTGGTAAGGAGTCCTGTAAGGGAAAAGTATCATTTTTTATAACAAGATATCAAGGGAAATCTCTCAAGAAATTCAGTCAAATTTTATGTTTTTGTAAAAGTAAAGTAAATTTGTAAACTTTAAAGAGTTATATTTGACGACTGTCATCATGATCGATATACCGGAAGTTTATATACTGTTCGGAACTCTATAGCAACAGCGGAAATGTTCCGAGTAATTTGTCGCGACTATTGCATGTGCAAATTGCCGTGTTTTGTCTATTTCAGCTGGTGCACCTGTGTGCCTCGTCAGTCAGAATAAAAATCTTGACAAGACTGATTCGGCTCACCTCTTTTCTACTGTAGGAGTAGCTGTAGGTATAGGGTCACTCAACCGCAATAGAATAATGTTAGCGTAGATATTTTATCAGTCACAGTACTAGTATTTTTTTAGGAGTTTTAGAGTTGTAATTTGAACCATGTCGTCATCTATTTAATAAGCATATGGCCGTGCAGCCGTCAGTATCTCATTTCGGCATATGGCCGTGTAGCGGTCAGTATCTCATTTCGGCATATGGCCTTGTAGCTGTCAGTGTCTTATTTCGGCAAATGGCCTTGTAGCCGTCAGTATCTCATTTCGGCATATGGCCTTGTAGCCATCAGTATCTCATTTCGGCATATGGCCTTGTAGCCGTCAGTATCTCATTTCGGCATATGGCCGTGTAGCCGTCATTATACATATTCAGTTAGGCCCTGTACCACTTTGAAATAAAGCCATGTTATTGATGTGCATGTGTGCTCGAGTGTGTGACAGCGTAGTCTAAACTCATTTCCATGTGCGTATATATTTACATGTCAGATTCATACATGCCATAACTATCATAACGTAATAGCTGGCAGTGTGATCTAGTATTACACATGTGTAATAGCTGGCAGTGTGATCTAGTATTACACATGTGTAATAGCTGGCAGTGTGATCTAGTATTACACATGTGTAATAGCTGGCAGTGTGATCTAGTATTACACATGTGTAATAGCTGGCAGTGTGATCTAGTATTACACATGTGTAATAGCTGGCAGTGTGATCTAGTATTACACATGTGTAATAGCTGGCAGTGTGATCTAGTATTACACATGTGTAATAGCTGGCAGTGTGATCTAGTATTACACATGTGTAATAGCTTGCAGTGTGATCTTGGATTTTAAGGAAAGCCTGCTGGTGTTACTTACAGCCTCATACTGGTTTCGTTCTGTGACGTCCTGAGGGAAACCAAACCCGGTTAGTTTACACACGGCCCCCTTCCCTACCAACACACTGGCTGAGCGTAGTCTGTAGCACACCAACTGTAACAGGACAAAGGACATCAACACACTTAGTCTTTGTATGAGATTTTACATGCGTACCTTGTTTTATCAAAAAGAATTAAAGCATCTATCAGAAACCAAAGCGCAGACATACATTCCCCACATTAATTGATTTAAAAAGCCTTTTGAAGATTAGAGAAAGCAAGGGGTTTCAGGTTTTATGTACACAATTATGACAGCTACATGCCCACCTTGAACTTTGAGATATGCTGAAGTCCGTTGACAATCTGTGCTGACATAGCTAACATTTTATGAGCGTCAACCTTGTGGTTTTTGAGTCGTGCAGAAGACTTGGAAGATGACGTGGTGATCTCCACCCTCTGGGCCCCAGGTTGACACCTCTGGAGGAAGCTATATAGAGTACCCTCTGATGCATACTCCAACATTAAAAGCCAGGGCTCTGAAATCAGACATAAGATTACATACAGTGTGGGGTGTAACATCCATTGAGCTGTGATAATAAATACCATATAGGGTGAAACAACCAATGGGATGTAAAGTTACATACCATGTAGGGAGTAACAACCAATGGGGTATGAGGTTACATACCATGAAGGGTATAACAACCAATGGGGTGTGAGGTTACATACCATGAGGGGTATAACAACCAATGGGGTGTGAGGTTACATTCCATGAAGGGTGTAACAACCAGTTAGGTGTGAGGTTACATACCATGAAGGGTATAACAACCAATGCGATGTGAGGTTACATACCATGAAGGGTGTAACAACCAGTTGGGTGTGAGGTTACATACCATGAAGGGTATAACAACCAATGGGATGTGAGGTCACATACCATGAAGGGTGTAACAACCAGTTAGGTGGGAGGTTACATCATACCATGTAGGGAGTAACAACCAATGGGGTGTGAGGTTACATACCATGAAGGGTGTAACAACCAGTTAGGTGTGAGGTTACATCATACCATGTAGGGAGTAACAACCAATGGGGTGTGAGGTTACATACCATGAAGGGTGTCACAACCAGTTAGGTGTGAGGTTACATCATACCACGTAGGGAGTAACAACCAATGGGGTGTGAGGTTACATACCATGAAGTGTGTAACAACCAGTTAGGTGTGAGATTACATACCATGTAAGGAGTAACAACCAGTTAGGTGTGAGATTACATACCATGAAGGGTATAACAACCAATGAGTTGAATCACATTGATGTTAGCCTGCAAAACCTTGGTGACCTCCATTTCAGCGAGGAAAAACTTGCGACCTTTCTCAGTTGCTTCAGCTGTAAAAAAATATAATAAAAATAATAATCGAAGACCTTGTAGATAGGTCTTGTGATTACATTCTTACCCTGGTCAAACTAATCTATGATGTTTCTGTGTTGGATTTCTAGTCCAACCCTGTATGATTTCTATGACATCACAATGAGCTTTGGCCCCCCACCTTCAACATCATGAATTGCTTTTGATCTTTGTAAACAGTTTTATAGCCATATGAACATAGAGATAATGATAATATATACTGTGATTTTTAACTTCTTTAATAAATAGTTTTATCACATGAAAATGAACAGCTTCCACCTTCTTTTATTTTTTTTTATATTTTTTCAGAAGTACAGCCCTTTTTTGCCACATATGATCAATTGCAGGTAAGTCTTCTTGCTTATTGAAAATAAATGAACAAATCATAAAACAAAACTTAAACCAGAGGGATCTTGGCGCCCACCTTTGTATTATCTTCATTAGTTCTTTGTTAGTTCGATCTTTTCTCTTCTTTTCTCGAGCTCTAATCTGTTTGATCGAGTCATGTTAACAGTAAATGCACCTTGAGGTAACTTTTGATCTAAACTTAATACTGATGTGTATAAAAGCCAACCTTCAAAGTGAGTTTGTCATTTCACATATTTACTAGGACAGTACGTAATGTGAAAGAAATAGAATCGATCATTGCAATATGAGAAAGATCTGTTTAGTTCTTCTTTTAATCCATTTTGTTTTTATGATCAGTCTCAAAATATAACATACACAACGAGGGATCAAGGGGAACCTACATATAAAATTTGAGAAAGATCCCTCCTGTACTTGCCGAGATATAGCAATAACAAACTTTCAATATCAAAATCCAAGATGGCTGCCTGTCGGCCATGTTGTTTATCCAATCAGTCTCCAAAGTTGCACTGCACAGATAAGGACCAAGGGGAACCTTAATATAAAATTTAAGAAAGATCTCTCTGATACTTCCCGAGAAATAGCGATAACAAACTTTCAATATCAAAATCGAAGATGGCTGCCTGTCGGCCATGTTGTTTATCCGATCAGTCTCAAAAGTTGCCCTGCACAGCTAAGGACCAAGGGGAACCTGCATATTAAATTTGAGAAAGATCCCTCGGGTACTTCTTGAGAAATACCGATAACAAGAATTGTTTACGGACGGACGACGGACCACGGACGCAGGGTGATTTGAATAGCCCACCATCAGATGATGGTGGGCTAAAAATTAGTACACAACTTTATCATCACATTTATATGTTTCTTTTCTGATTTACTCATTTTCATTATTTTTTGTACTGTTATATGTTAATGTTTTCAAATCTTTTGACAAGTGGTTACAAACCCATCATTAAACTATAATGGTGGGGGGCATTGATTTCTTATGGGAACAATATTGTTTACCTTTCTCCACTAGCACTTACGCAGAAGTTTTTTGATGGCAACCCTGATAACCTCATCCCTATCGGGGAATTTCTTTATGCGTCCTTTCCACACCTCGACAAACACGCCCCGCGCCAGGAGCTCAGACTGCCGAATGTCTTTCCTAGGTATTTCCCAACACTGCCTCAGCTGGCTGTACTGGGTCGGCTGTCACAAAACAAATATATGTCATCACACCATCACAAATGTTCAAAGCTTTATCTGCCTCAGGAGTTGCTAAATCCAACATCATTAATATTCTACAAGACAATTTCATTGTTATGTTTTTATAAGATGACTGTGAGTAACTGATAATGAATTTCCAAACACTTTTTACAAATCCATATTTAATTTTGATTATTCTTTATCCTTACCATTATGCCAAGTATTTTGTCAACAGAAAATGTACTGTTGTTCAATGGTAAATTAAGCTGCATATATATTACCAGATGAAATAAATAATTCTTTCTTAATGGGAGGCATTTTAAACTGAGATTTTTACCTCATCTGCCCTCATGGGCTGAATGTTTTCATCTAATAGTTCAACCTCCTGATCATCCATCAGCTCGTCATGCATTCGGGAGAATCGCTCCTTCAACTTCTTGTCCCGCACCTAAAATTCCCAAGGTTATCACAATGACATTCAATAAATCCTTGTCCCGCACCTACAATTCCCAAGGTTATCACAATGACCTTCAATAAATCCTTGTCCTGTACCTAAAATTCCCAAGGTTATCATAATGAACTTCAATAAATCCTTGTCCCGTACCTACAATTCCCAAGGTTATCACAATGAACTTCAATAAATCCTTGTCCCACATCTACAATTCCCAAGGTTATCACAATGAACTTCAATAAATCCTTGTCCTGTACCTACAATTCCCAAGATTATCACAATGAACTTCAATAAATCCTTGCCCCATACCTACAATTCCCAAGGTTATCACAATGAACTTCAATAAATCCTTGTCCCACATCTACAATTCCCAAGGTTATCACAATGAACTTCAATAAATCCTTGTCCCACATCTACAATTCCCAAGGTTATCACAATGACCTTCAATAAATCCTTGTCCCGCACCTACAATTCCCAAGATTATCACAATGACCTTCAATGTCAAGTTTGGTTGGTCTAGCAGTTATAGTTTCAGAGAAACTAACTTAAATATAAAAACTTAACGTTGATGGAGATACTGACAAAGTCAATGGACCATGAAAGGTAGGCCGCATCCAGCATTTAATGCATGGGTTGAGATTACTACCTAAGATACATGTATGGTCCAAGTTTGGTTGGTCTAGCACTTATACTTTCAGTGAGGTTGGTCTAGCACTTATACTTTCAATGAAACTAACTTAAACGCAAAATCTTTATGTCGCGCTGCCGACACCAGTGGCGGAAAAACAACACCTAAATAAGTCTTGCTTCCACAACTTTGTGGCGGTGAGACAAAAATTAAAATAGCAAAACACTTTTTCTGATTCTGAATTTGAACACGTTCAAAATGAGAGAGCTGCCAGGGGCACCATGTACGCCTGACAAACAATGCATAATGATTTTAATTTTTGAAACGGTGACCTTGACCTCAATTGTATTCTTTAATTTGCATCCACTAGGGCAACCCGCACACCAAGTTTGAAACTTGCATGATCAATCGTTAACAAGACAATACAGAACTATGGACAGACAGATGGATGCATTGGACATCCTTTGGGATAGCTCTATTCCCCCTGAATTTCTTTCGGGGGGATGAACACTTGGTGATGAAGAGACCACAGACAGATGTCAGATATCACCTTTGTAGAGAGAGCATTATTTTGATTACAAACAAACATCAACATTCACCTATATCTGTATGCATTGTCTTTGTGCTACTATTAGTACAGGATAGTGTTTCACCGTCAACTCACCTTGAACTTCATGGCGAGGAAGATAAACACGATGATGAGAATTACAGCAAGTCCAGCGGTAGCCATGGCACCCACAGCGTAAGGGGAAACTGGAAAGCAGACAAGATCATGATGAGATATAAACAATGTTAGTTATACAGCAACATGTCTTCCTGATAGTGATGAGGTTTAAACAATGTTAGTTATACACCAACAAGCTTTCATCATTGTACAAATGTTTCATGTTATTTTATCGCACCTGTATCCATATGTATACAAAAAGTACAAAACATTCTTGTTTCCCATGTATATTTCAATTCAGTTTGTTAAAAGACACAGAGCTTTGAATCTGTCCTAACCAACCTATACGAGCAGCACTGAGAGTTACCTACCCTGACTTACTCTCTGGTTTGTGGTTTGTCCTGACCACCCTACATGAGCAGCACTGGGAGTTACCTCACCTGACTTACTCACTGCTTTGTGGCTTGTCCTTACCAACCTACACGAGCAGCACTGGGAGTTACCTACCCTGACTTACTCACTGCTTTGTGGCTTGTCCTTACCAACCTACATGAGCAGCACTGGGAGTTACCTCACCTGACTTACTCACTGCTTTGTGGTTTGTCCTGACCACCCTACATGAGCAGTACTGGGAGTTACATCCCCTGAATTTTAATACTCTCTGGTTTGAGGTTTGTCCTGAACACCCTACAATAGCAGCACTGGGAGTTACCTACCCTGACTTACTCTCTGGTTTGAGGTTTGTCCTGACCACCCTACACGAGCAGCACTGGGAGTTACCTCCCCTGACTTACTTTCTGGTTTGTGCTGACTAACCTACACGAGCAGCACTGGGAGTTACCTACCCTGACTTACTTTCTGGTTTGTGGTTTGTCCTGACCAACCTACACGAGCAGCACTGGGAGTTACCTCCCCTGACTTACTTTCTGGTTTGAGGTTTCCACTTTCCTCCTTCTTCTTTGATTTACCATTCTGTTGGTCGTAGGACGAGTCACTACCCTGGTGAGCTATGAAGTACCGGTAGCCAACTGACGGAGGTGTCGCAACTAAATGAAAGTTTTCATGATCTTATAAGCAAAAAAAATCTGATGATAATTGCACATAACATATACCAAAACTGTCCATAAAAATCTGCAGAGCTATCGACTGCTTTACATTATTTATTGGCATAAAAAGACAAAGCAATAAATCATGCTATCCCTCAAACAAACATGAATTATCGATATTCTTACTATTATTTTTCAAAGATTTTCAAATATCTGCATGAAATTGGTTTACACCATCAAACTTTATATTTCTTAATTCTTCGTATAACAATATCTGACCATTTCCAGTGAACTCTTGTGTACACCTATCAAACTTTTACTGTTGAGTTTGTTTTTGGTGTACTTAATTTTGTAACTGTCCTGTATTGTTGTTAGGCCCAATATGACTTCACTATTGCTGGGCCATTAAACAATTAACAAACTAACAATTACTTTTGATCATGAGATATTAGTTCTATGTAAGTTAGATATCTTGTTTGACCTATTTGAACTTTGTTTTGATCAAGCAGATAATTAAAAGGCACCTTGAAATTTGAGATAGATTACTCAAAAACTTTCTGAGAAATAGCAACAACAGACAGATTTCTCCAGTTCTATTTGCAAAATATCTGTATCAAACTTTAACTGTCAATATCTAAGATATCAAGCTAGAAGCCGCCTTGTTCATGTACAAAACAGGTAAATTGTTTGAGTACAGGCGATGGAGGGAAGACGATTTGAACAGCCCACTATATGTTGATGGTGTGATAGAAGTCCTATTAATGGTAGAACAGCCCACTATATGTTGATGGTGTGATAGAAGTCCTATTAATGGTAGAACAGCCCACTTTATGTTGATGGTGTGATAAAAGTCCTATTAATGGTAATTTATGATGCAGGTGTCCTGCAATAAAATATTAACCAATAAAGACTTTATGTTGTCATGATGAGGTAACTTGAGAAACTTGTTTACCAATAAATACGTCAATCATGATGAGCTTCGTTTTCTGGAATTTGGTTCCGTTGATGACATTTGTGACGGTACAAGCATAGGTTCCGGCATTTGAAGGCTGGGCGTTACGGATCGTGTAGCGACTGATGTGTGACACATCGAGAGCGGGTCGACTCATATTCTTCGGCGTAAACATCCAGTGGAAATTAGGTGAAGGGTCACCTTTGGCGTGACACAGAAGTTTGATGTCTGTTCCGGACTTGTAATTATTTTTGTGAGAGTGTGGTACTACGTCGACAGCTAGCAGGTGAACAGGTGCTGGAACAGTTAATATTGACAATTATCAGGTGAACAGGTGCTGGAACAGTTAATATTGACAATCATCAGGTGAACAGGTGCTGGAACAGTTAATATTGACAATCATCAGGTGAACAGGTGCTGGAACAGTTAATATTGACAATCATCAGGTGAACAGGTGCTGGAACAGTTAATATTGACAATCATCAGGTGAACAGGTGCTGGAACAGTTAATATTGACAATCATCAGGTGAACAGGTGCTGGAACAGTTAATATTGACAATCATCAGGTGAACAGGTGCTGGAACAGTTAATATTGACAATCATCAGGTGAACAGGTGCTGGAACAGTTAATATTGACAATCATCAGGTGAACAGGTGCTGGAACAGTTAATATTGACAATCATCAGGTGAACAGGTGCTGGAACAGTTAATATTGACAATCATCAGGTGAACAGGTGCTGGAACAGTTAATATTGACANAAGGGGGGATTTATGCGCATCGAATTCGCGCCGGGTAACAATTCGCTCTGACCGGGAAAACAGTTTTGACTGTTTCACCCCTACAGGCGAAATTGGACAAAAAGCCAGAAACAGTCAAAAATGACTAATTATAATTTATATAGACTATTGGGTAATAATTAATATTGACAATCATCAGGTGAACAGGTGCTGGAACAGTTAATATTGACAATCAGCAGGTGAACAGGTGCTGGAACAGTTAATATTGACAATCATCAGGTTTGTTCTTTTATCACGACTCACAAACAACAATGTTTGTTTACTGTGTAACAAGAGAATGCCACTGAGAATTCATTTGTTTACTGTATATCAAGAAAGTGTCTCAGTGAAGGATTAACATTCTACTAGTAGTAAAATTATTAACCCTTCGCAGTAGAAATTGTTTCTACGTTAAGTTGTGTACCAATGCCTGATGTCAGGATAAAATCAACCCTCAATACAGTGAGTGAAAATGGTTGTCATTACCGAGAGAACATTTCCTTGAATACAGTATTATTTATAATGTATCGTATTTGTATATATTTTCACCATGCTCTACTTGCATTAATAATAAAACCTGAACTTTCATTCTACTCCCAGCGACCCTTGACCTCCCGTTCAACACACATACTCACAGTGAGCCTTAAGCTGTTTTTAAACTCACAGTAAACTTTAAGTGGAGGTGTCGTAGAGCAGTAAGATGAAAATATTTGTTGATATTCAATGTGACAATAGTAAACATGGCCGTCGTCCTCGTATGTCGCCAGGAACGACATCGTCGACACCACATAGGTATCGTTATGCTCTATGGTTGTCTGATTAAGTTGTTTATTTCCGTGTCGCCATGACAACACAGGTGCTTCACTGCCCCTGTATTTGACGTGACATTCAAATTTGGCCTGTTCCTGGTTCACAAAGTTCAGTGGATTCTTCAGGTTCAAGCATCCCATGGAATCTGAAAAATAAATAGGTTCAAGGGTGTTCAGTTATGAACAGAAGTTGAGATGTTCAGACTGCCCATCATTAAGATGTTCAGACTGCCCATCATTAAGATACTTCTGCGATATATAGACATATTTGGGATGCCCATGGGGGAGATTCTGTGTGCTCAAATTTAAAAACATCAATAAAATGTTTCTATTTATGTTACCCCTATGGACAAAAAATAGCACTTAAAAATGACATTTTCCGTTGTTCTGTCAGATGAAATCATTAGATCTTAGAATATACAAAAAGTGGATCAAATCTACTCGCTGAAACAAAGTGTTTAATTTTAGGATTCAAATCGGAAGTCTCCCGTCCTCCATACAACTTGGGTTAATTGGTAGGTACGTACATGTACAGAGGTCTGATATGAGATTAATCTGTTTACACAGCTATCCTTGCAGATTCAGGGAAATAATAGACCTGTAGTATCCCACTGAGTGTTATCATGACAGATGACTAACAACCAGGGATTTATTTCTGTGTCTTCTGCATTGGGGTAATTGAACAAGAGGCCCAAGGGCCTTATAGCGGTCACCTGAGTTATATCATAGGTACTGGTAGCTTTATTTTATTGTTTAGATGTGATGTGGAAATCAGCATGTAAACTAAGTGAAATACAATACTTGTCACTTCATCAAAGGATAAGACTTTGAAAATATTGGTAAATGTTCCATTTGGGGCCCCGCCCTAGCCCCTGGGGAGGGGGCAGGAATCCCAATTTTACAAAGTAATACTCTCATTCACCAAAGATGATTCTGACTAAGTTTGAGTAATTTTCTGCTGAAAATGGATAAAATATACCCAAAAGTGTTATTTCCCTATATAAACTATAGTAAACTTTACCCCCTCCCCAAGGGAGAATGGATAGCTCGGGGGTCCTGAAATTTACAATTTAAGTAAAGCCCCTGATGATTTTCTTTCCATGCAGAGAATATGAATGTAGTACCTCTGAGTCTGGAGGAGACAATTTTTGAAATATTGGTTAATTTTCCCTTTGGGGCCCCGCCCTCGCCCCAGGGGTTGGGGTAGGAATCTCAATTTTACAATTTGAAACCATCTTCCTCCAAGGATAATTCTCACCAAGTAAAAATAATTTCCTACAGAAAGTTGTCAAAATATACCCAAAAGTGCTATTTCCCTATATAAACTATAGTAAACTTTACCCCTTCCCCAAGGGAGAACATATAGCTTGGGGGTCCTGAAATTTACAATTTAAGTAAAGCCCCTGATGATCTTTCTTTCCATGCAGAGAAAATGACTGTAGTACCTCTGAGTCTGGAAAAGAAGATTTTTGAAATATTGGTTAATTTTCTCTTTGGGGCCCCACCCTGGCCCCAGGGGTTGGGGTAGGAATTCCAATTTTACAATTTTGTAGCCTCATCTACCAAGGATGATTCTGACCAAGTTTGAACAAAATCCATCCACTGGTTCTTGAGAAGAAGTTGAAAATGTGAAAAGTTTATGCACGACGGTTGACGGACGACGGACGACGGACGGAAAGCGATTAGAATAGGTCACTTGAGCAAAGCTCAGGTGACCTAAAAAGACAAAACTGAATTGCTGCCCTAATTGGAAAATTTGCGATATATTTTCCTTTCTGTCCTACTCTTCTGTTTTATTTCAGCGTTGGCACTCATGACTGTTGTGGCGATGTTAATTGCTTCTACAGACACCTGTCCCTGATCATACTATTACCCAAACAAGACTTCTAGGTGAGACATCTTTTATCTATTTTAAAGTAGGGAAAAGTAAATATCTGAATTTTACTTTTAGTCATCTGCTTAATACCACTGATGAACAACTCACCAGCCACCCGTTTGTATTGATAAGGAGAGAAAGGTAAAGATAAGATCTGATTTTTTTTTTTTACTTTCCCCCTATACGTACCAATGACAAACAATTCTGCAGCAGCCATTGACCCCGAGCCCTCCATGACACAGGAATATGTCCCTGCGTCCCCAACATGGACACTGTCCCCCACCTGTAGGTTGAAGATGACCAACTCGATCCCGGACCTCGTCCCGTACTTATAGGGATCAGAAGTCCATGACAGGCGGGGCATGGCCGACCCATCACTTGTCAGATTCAGGATCTTTAAGGACTGTGACGTGTCCTGACCCAGCGGAGTGAAAAACCAGTCGACTGTGTAGGGTTCTATGACATCATGCAGGTTGATCATCTGTTTTCCGTCATCAAGAATGTTGCAGGAAAACGTTCGGTTAAATCCTATGTATCCTGCTGAATTCTTTGGGCCAGTGAGTTCCAGTTTTCCTGAAATAAGAAGTTAAAAAGAAATAATAACTTTCTTATCTACTTTTCAATTTATATTAAGTTATTATCACCAAACATGTATTATTTTCTGAATGCATGCACTTTTCAGATGAACAACGATGGAGCGGTGGGTAATGTACTTGTCTTTCACCACTTGAGGCAGCTGGGGTTCAATTCCCCAATTGGATGTGAAATGGTATGGGGTTATTACCAGTCCAACCTCATGCTTTTCTCTGGGTATGCCTCAATTTACTCAATATAACTTTAAATGGTGAGTTACTGTTAATTAATTTTCCCTTATACTTTAAATTTTTCACAAACTTGATATCAGCAGGTTCCTCGAGAAATCCTAATTGGGCGAATAATGTAGATTGCTTTTCAATATTGTTAGTAATTACGCATGTGATTAAAGATTAATAATTTAATAAATATTCGCAGAAGATTTAAATTTCCATAGCAAAAATGGATCTCTGCAAAATTGCAAAATCATTTAGAGTTCGTTTGAATGCTGGTCTTCAAATATCCTACTGTGACAATGGGTTAACAAAAGATAGTGTTACTATAGGGTTTAATTAGGGTTAACTGTTTCAACCAACAGGAGGCCTGTTACATATAACTAATCATCCGAAATCTGACACGTGGGCTGGTTTTGGTTTCATGTTGTTTATCGTCCTACCAACTCATTGACCCCTGAAATTTCATAATGAACTATTCCAACCTTTGAATTGGAAGTGTTCAAATGCGTCTTCATGGGTGATTGAGTTAACAGCTACAGCCATTTCAGGACGTGCCTCCATGTGTGTTATGCCTGGCCTGCATGCGTGTATGAGTGCTGGATACAGGGTATGTTGGTGCCTCCTTGTGATAGCGCCGATCTGATGCCGACTTTATAGTGCTATCTCACTGACCCTCCATGTTGAAGGCACCGAGCACCGCTCTCCGCCTGGTCACATAGTACTGACAATGGGTGAGTCAGTTGTTACCATTCCTCTTAATGCTCAAAAGCGAGGTATTGCCAAGTAAGGCGTCAGGAAATGAAAGAATGTAGAAGTAGAGATAAAGATAAAGATCCCAAGTATTGGAATCGACTGCCGTTGATATGGCATGAAGGGACCTGAGAGATATCATTAAGAGAATGTGTTCTGTTCACTAAACATGCATAACATTAACTCTTTAAAATTATTACATTTGGTGATACAATTGATAACTATATTTACTGTAGTTAGCATCCAGGGTGGGCACATGAAACATTGGATTCAGGGGCATTTATTACGATAAAAAACAAACGAAAAAAGTAAAATAAATTTGGTGATGGCAGTTGCTGTACGAGGCAATATAAGTATATACTGTTGGACACAATCTGAGGGAGAATTCCAAAATTATTTTCTCCCCCCACCTCCATTAAACACTTGGATACATTGTTGTCAGATCATGATACTGTAATAGTAGAAGGGGAGGTAAGTATCAGAAAGGGTCAATACTAGGAATACCATAACACATGTTGATAGACAAAGACATGCTACTTATATCACATCATTTAACTTATTGTCCCTTTCCCCACTTCTTGGGTAAATTTCAGGGTCAACAGGGTCAAACACTCCCTGTAAAACACTATCAACGTAGACATTTAAATAACATCCCTCTATTTATCAAAGGTTTGTAGAGTGTGTACTAAAACAATATCTCACTACAAAGTTCTCCCTACTGGATGTCAGTAGGAGACATCACAGTATACAGAAAGCTGCAATGCCTCACAGTAAAAACTTATGTTTGAACATGTGACATTTCCCAGACAATAATCATTAATTGATTATATAGAAATGTAGGTACAGAACTGTCCAAACATTTCCTGGTGGATCTATGTGTAGGATGTAACACTTTTTATCAGGACACACATGATAACCAATCAACAAAACATTTCAAGGTCCTTTTTTTTCTTTTTCCAAAGTGATTGCAGTATATCTATTCTGCCATTCAACACTTAATCCTATTATAATATCAAAGCTCCCTATAATGACAACAAACCCCTTTGTAATGTAAAAGCCCCTATAATGACACCAAACCCTTTTACAATGTAAAAGCCCCTATAATGACACCAAACCCCTTTATAATGTAAAGGCCACTATAATGACACCAAACCCCTTTGTAATGTAAAAGCTCCCTATAATGACACCAAACCCTTTTATAATGTAAAAGCCCCCTACAATGACACCCAACCCCATTTGTAATGTAAAAGCCCCTATAATGACACCAAACCCCTTTATAATGCAAAAGCCCCTACAATGACACTATACCCCTTTGTCATGTAAAAGCCCCTATAATGACACCTAACCCCTTTGTAATGTAAAAGCTCCCTATAATGACACCAAACCCTTTTATAATGTAAAAGCCCCCTACAATGACACCCAACCCCATTTGTAATGTAAAAGCCCCTATAATGACACTAAACCCCTTTATAATGTAAAAGCCCCCTATAATGACACTTAACCCTTTTATAATGTAAAAGCCCCTTTAATGACACCAAACCCCTTTGTTATGTAAAAGCTCCCTATCATGACACTAAACCCCTATAATGAAAAAGCCCCCTATAATGACACCAAACACCTTTGTAATGTAAAAGCTCCCTATAATGACACTATACCCCTTTGTAATGTAAAAGCCCCTATAATGACACTAAACCCCTTTGTAATGTAAAAGCTCCCTATAATGACTCCAAACACCTTTGTAATGTAAAAGCTCCCTATAATGACCCTAAACCCCTTTATAATGTAAAAGCTCCCTATAATGACACTAAACCCCTTTATAATGCAAAAGCCCCCTATAATGACACCAAACACCTTTGTAATATAAAAGCTCCCTATAATGACACTAAACCCCTTCATAATGTAAAAGCTCCCTATAATGACACTAAACCCCTGTATAATGCAAAAGCTCCCTATAATGACACCAAACCCCTTTGTAATGTAAAAGCTCCCTATAATGACGCTATACCCCTTTGTAATGTAAAAGCCCCTATAATGACACTAACCCCCTTTGTAATGTAAAAGCCCCTATAATGACACTAAACCCCTTTGTTATGTAAAAGCTCCCTATCATGACACTAAGCCCCTTTATAATGTAAAAGCCCCTATAATGACACTAACCCCCTTTGTAATGTAAAAGCCCCTATAATGACACTAAACCCCTTTGTTATGTAAAAGCTCCCTATCATGACACTAAGCCCCTTTATAATGTAAAAGCCCCTATAATGACACCAAACACCTTTGTAATATAAAAGCTCCCTATAATGACACTAAACCCCTTTGTAATGTAAAAGCTCCCTATAATGACACCAAACACCTTTGTAATATAAAAGCTCCCTATAATGACACTAAACCCCTTTAAAATGTAAAAGCCCCTATAATGACACTAAACCCCTTTATAATGCAAAAGCCCCCTATAATGACACCAAACCCCTTTGTAATGTAAAAGCCCCCTATAATGACACCAAACCCCTTTATAATGCAAAAGCCCCTATAATGACACTAAACCCCTTTGTAATGTAAAAGCTCCCTATAATGACACTAAACCCCTGTATAATGCAAAAGCTCCCTATAATGACACCAAACCCCTTTATAATATCAAAAGCCCCTATAATGACACTAAACCCCTTTGTAATGTAAAAGCTCCCTATAATGACACCAAACCCCTTTGTTATGTAAAAGCTCCCTATAATGACACTAAACCCCTTTATAATGCAAAAGCCCCTATAATGACACTAAACCCCTGTATAATGCAAAAGCTCCCTATAATGACACCAAACCCCTTTATAATGCAAAAGCCCCTATAATGACACTAAACCCCTTTATAATGCAAAAGCCCCTTATTATGACACCAAAGCCCTTTATAATGCAAAAGCCCCCTATAATGACACCAAACCCCCTTATAATGTCACCAAGCCCCTTATAATACCATCAAATCCCTTATAATAATACCAAACCCCTTTATAATGCCAAAGCCCCAGATAATGACACCAAACCCCTTGATAACAACAAACTATTGCCCATGGAATGATGACAGCAGAACAAGGTTTCACTGTAACTCGACGATAAGTGGAATTAAACTCAATAGCGATCTGCTACTGTATGTATGTGTTTTACCATCATAGATAAATGACATTAAACCCTCTATACCATGTCTATCCCTTCAATGTAATTATGTAGCTCTCCATCAGACGGAACTTTGAAAAGATAAATTGCTCGATCCCGACAACAGGACGTAGGTGATCAGAGCCTCACTCCCACAACAGGACGTATCTGTTTGTGATGAGTCAGACAAACACTGGTCAGGTGACGGGAGTCAAGGCAACAGGTAGACTTACATAATTTTGTAACGGGAGTCAAGGCAACAGGTAGACTTACATAATTTTGTAAAGTTTTTTATTTTTACGAATTATAATGTTTCCTGCAGTGAGATATTAGGAACTGAAATGTATCGAAATAATCTCTAAAATTGATCTGTGAAAAAAAACCCAGATAAATACTGATATATATACCTAACATACATGCATACATGCACCAACACTAGCATCATTTTATAGAACAGGTTTCCACTGGGATTTACATTTAGACTATTGCTATAGGGGTAACAGTGGTATAGCATGATGGGACACGTTAATCAGCAGATACAATCTAACAGCCCCCACAGCCGGCCCTGTTCTCAGCAAACACTGCCTGCATGTTGACTGAGCTATTGTATATATGCATGCTAGAACAATTTGACACAGAAATATAGTCACATACTACCATGGTAAGAACTGCAAAATCAATTTACAGAACCCATATATCCCTATAGAGGTGTCTAATTTAAGGTTCACCCTAGACCAACAAAATTACAAGCCTAATGCCGTAGTCAACAGTGATCTTTCAGTCTGATTTGTAGAGGACAATTACTCAGCAAATAAAGCTGATATTCAAATAACAATAATTTAATACATAAATGTAGATATATACACACAAATCATCAGCATCAAACTTTGTACTATATAACAAGAGGCCCATGGGCCTTAACGGTCACCTGATATATTTATACAGAGAGTTGATTTCGTTTTTAACATGAACAGAAATATTATTCAAAGTGACAAAAAACAATAAAACCACCTTATTCAATATCAAGCATACAGATTTCAGACTAAAAAGGATTTGAAACTAGCACCTCTGATTCTAAACAAGGAAAATGAAGAAATTTTAGCACACT
>NW_018407999.1:553071-575952 GCF_002113885.1 Mizuhopecten yessoensis
TTTTTGTTGACCTTTGTCCATGGAAGGTCCCTGCAAAATTTCATTGCAATTGGTTCTGGGGTTTTGGAGAAGAAGATTTTTGAAATTTAAGTCAATTGGACCCCTTTTGGCCCCGCCCCTCAGGCCCCTGGGGGCGTAGGACTAAACCGGCAACAGTTTTTGTTGACCTTTGTCCATGGAAGGTCCCTGCAAAATTTCATTGAAATTGGTTCAGGGGATTTGGAGAAGTCGAAAATGTAAATTGTTTACGGACGCACGACGGACGACGGACGACGACGGACAAAAGGCGATCGCAATAGGTCACTTGAGACTTTGTCTCAGGAGGCATAAAAAAGTTGAGTCTGTTACATGTCTGAAAGAAATGAAAGCATTTTTGAACATGCTTTTCCAATCTATATGCTGAAATTTCCTATTTCAAGAAACAGATGTTAATAGAATTAAAATGAACTGCATGCTTTTAGTCTGCCATATGGCTCAACATATAAATATCAATGTCAATGTGTAAAAAAAAAAGGCAATTTATTCCATTATCGAGAGAAATTCTGTTGTTTGATGTTAGAAAAAGGGAATATTTCCTTTATCATCCAGAGAACCCTAGGAACTTTTTATATAAAATCAATATACACACCGCCTACGACTGGGAGTGAGATACCACATGGTTGGGTCATGTGCATAGTAGTACACTACATCTAAAGGTCTGTATTACTGTCAAAAAGTGACTATCTAGCTACTGTATAGCTACATGTATAAGTCGCATTCAGAAGTTGTTTTATGCCCAAGATGATCTCTATCCTTACCAATACCTACTCCAAATCTTTGACAAGAACAGACTTGTGACATGAGTAAGATCTCTCAAAGCCCTCTACACTGTACTACGTGTTGACTAATTCCCTGCTACAATTTGTACTAAGTGTTGACTAATTCCCTGCTACGCTGTGTACTAAGTGTTGACTAATTCCCTGCTACGCTGTGTACTAAGTGTTGACTAATTCCCTGCTACACTATACTAAGTGTTGACTAATTTCCTGCTACAATGTACACTCAGTGTTGACTAATTCCTTGCTACACTGTGTACTAAGTGTTGACTAATTTCCTGCTACACTGTGTACTAAGTGTTGACTAATTCTCTGCTACAATGTGTACTAAGTGTTGACTAATTTCCTGCTACACTGTGTACTAAGTGTTGACTAATCCCCTGCTACACTGTGTACTAAGTGTTGATTAATTCCCTGCTACACTGTACTAAGTGTTGACTAATTCTCTGCTACAATGTGCACTAAGTGTTGACTAATTCCCTGCTACACTATTTGCTAAGTGTTGACTAATCCCCTGCTACACTGTATACTTAGTGTTGACTAATTCTCTGCTACAATGTACACTAAGAGTTGACTAATTCTCTGCTACAATGTACACTAAGTGTTGACTAATTTCCTGCTACAATGTACACTAAGTGTTGCCTAATTCCCTGCTACACTATTTGCTAAGTGTTGACTAATCCCCTGCTACACTGTGTACTAAGTGTTGACTAATTTCCTGCTACACTGTGTACTAAGTGTTGACTAATCCCCTGCTACACTGTGTACTTAGTGTTGACTAATTCCCTGCTACGCTGTGTACTAAGTGTTGACTAATTCCCTGCTACGCTGTGTACTAAGTGTTGATTAATCCCCTGCTACGCTGTGTACTAAGTGTTGACTAATTCCCTGCTACACTATACTAAGTGTTGACTAATTTCCTGCTACAATGTACACTAAGTGTTGACTAGTTCCCTGCTACACTGTGTACTAAGTGTTGACTAATCCCCTGCTACACTGTGTACTAAGTGTTGACTAATTTCCTGCTACAATGTACACTCAGTGTTGACTAATTCCTTGCTACACTGTGTACTAAGTGTTGACTAATTTCCTGCTACAATGTACACTCAGTGTTGACTAATTCCTTGCTACACTGTGTACTAAGTGTTGACTAATTTCCTGCTACAATGTACACTCAGTGTTGACTAATTCCTTGCTACACTGTGTACTAAGTGTTGACTAATTTCCTGCTACACTGTGTACTTAGTGTTGACTAATCCCCTGCTACACTGTGTACTAAGTGTTGACTAATCCCCTGCTACACTGTGTACTTAGTGTTCACTAATTCTCTGCTACAATGTACACTAAGTGTTGACTAATTCCTTGCTACACTGTGTACTAAGTGTTGACTAATTTCCTGCTACACTGTGTACTTAGTGTTGACTAATCCCCTGCTACACTGTGTACTAAGTGTTGACTAATTTCCTGCTACACTGTGTACTTAGTGTTGACTAATCCCCTGCTACACTGTGTACTTAGTGTTCACTAATTCTCTGCTACAATGTACACTAAGTGTTGCCTAATTCCCTGCTACACTATTTGCTAAGTGTTGACTAATCCCCTGCTACACTGTGTACTAAGTGTTGACTAATTTCCTGCTACAATGTACACTAAGTGTTGACTAATTCCCTGCTACAATGTGTACTAAGTGTTGACTAAGTCCCTGCTACACTATACTAAGTGTTGACTAATTTCCTGCTACAATGTACACTAAGTGTTGACTAATTCCCTGCTACACTATTTGCTAAGTGTTGACTAATCCCCTGCTACACTGTGTACTTAGTGTTGACTAATTCTCTGCTACAATGTACACTAAGCGTTGACTAATTTCCTGCTACAATGTACACTAAGTGTTGACTAATTCCCTGCTACAATGTGTACTAAGTATTGACTAATTCTCTGCTACACTGTGTACTGAGTGTTGACTAATTCCCTGCTACAATGTACACTAAGTGTTGACTATTTCTCTGCTACAATGTACACTAAGTGTTGACTAATTCCCTGCTACACTGTGTACTTAGTGTTGACTAATTCTCTGCTACACTGTGTACTTAGTGTTGACTAATTCTCTGCTACAATGTACACTAAGTGTTGACTATTTCTCTGCTACAATGTACACTAAGTGTTGACTAATTTCCTGCTACAATGTACACTAAGTGTTGACTAATTCCTTGCTACACTGTGTACTAAGTGTTGACTAATTTCCTGCTACAATGTACACTAAGTGTTGACTAATTTCCTGCTACAATGTACACTAAGTGTTGACTAATTCCCTGATACACTGTGTACTAAGTGTTGACTAATTCTCTGCTACAATGTACACTAAGTGTTGACTAATTTCCTGCTACAATGTACACTAAGTGTTGACTAATTTCCTGCTACAATGTACACTAAGTGTTGACTAATTCCCTGATACACTGTGTACTAAGTGTTGACTAATTCTCTGCTACAATGTACACTAAGTGTTGACTAATTCCCTGATACACTGTGTACTAAGTGTTGACTAATTCTCTGCTACAATGTACACTAAGTGTTGACTAATTCCCTGATACACTGTGTACTAAGTGTTGACTAATTCTCTGCTACAATGTACACTAAGTGTTGACTAATTCTCTGCTACAATGTACACTAAGTGTTGACTATTTCTCTGCTACAATGTACACTAAGTGTTGACTATTTCTCTGCTACAATGTACACTAAGTGTTGACTAATTCCCTGCTACACTGTACTAAGTGTTGACTAACTCCCTGCTACACTCTACCAGTTGACTGGTTCCATCACTGCTGTGATAGTGAGGGCTTACTTATTCACAATCAAACTTAATGTGTTAATTGTCATCATTTCCATGGAAATTTCATTTTTTTCTAGTTCATTTATTCCTCTAACTGTTCACATTCCCATACACAAGGGTCCCAGAGCATGTAGAGCCCAGTAAAATTGATTTCTATGTTGCTAATATGGAACTTGGACAGAGTCAGTTTTTCAGAGCAAGCGTGACATACAAATGTTACGTTCTGTATCTATCTTTCATGTGAAGGAAATTCTTGTTAAATAAATAGCTACATGGCAAGATCTACATGTTAAACATCTATTTTAGCTGATGTGCTTTACTGTGAACATTTTCCTCCATTCTCAAAGAAATTTTCCGGGAGTTACAGTCATGTTTTCTGTAATGTCTTGCCTTCATGTCCAGGTGGTACAGCTACATGGAACATTCCTCCAGGGACACATCAATTTACCGTTGTCTTTAGACCCCATTAATAATAAATCTTGAAGTTTTCCAATAAACTGGCTTCTTTACGACAACCCTGAAGAGGCAGACTCTATCACAGGTCGTGTCCTACTCTAGGATATAAGGAGATTCACCACCCAACAAAGCCCATTACTCACTTCTTGTGTAGCTAGAGAGGATATGGGATAGTGTTAACCCTTTCATCACTGCAGACCATAATGGACTCATCCACATCAATGCATGGGAGAGTCTACTAAAGTTACCTAGGGGTGAAAGGGTTAAATATAGCAGTCTCACATCTTATTTGTTCCTCTGATAGAACTCTTAACTCAGGATTAGGGGGATTTTGGTTTTGTTTTTACTCTCCGCATTGCCAACACAGTACACTTATGTATATAAACAAAAGTATGAGACAATGTCAATCATGACAGTTTCTGACATTTTGTTCACAACACTGGATATGAACATACCTAAACATTTCCACCATTACTGTGGCCTAATCCTCGGTCTAATAATCACACATTGTCTGATTGTCAGTACAGTTCTATCATCAATTCAGCAAATATTAACACATCACAGAGACCATTTAGTGTAATTTATTTTACAATCCTTAATGTAGAATTGTAGCTTGGCTATAGCAGGTGAACGAAACATGATTTTATACTTCATTTGGGACAGGGAGATTCGTCCATCTATCTTCCCTACAACGGGATGAAAACTTAGTGGAGGTCAATTGCATGGAAGGTTTGGCTCATGAACAGGCTAGAGTTAACATCTCTGACCTGAACAAGGCTTGATGGAAAAGTGCAACATGATAGATAGATACATGTACATTGGAAATTGTTCATTACCATTTTAGAAGCTTTGAAATATTCTGCAAAATTATTCACAGCGGTTAATAATTCTCCCGCTTATCATCTGACAGTTAGAAACCACAGACCAGAAAATGACAAAAACCCGAGTTTAACACAGATTTAGAATGTGTTCATGCAGAAATACAAAGGAAGCTGTTCAAACAAACTCTGATTCCAGTTGGGAATTAATCTGTATTAACAAAGCCGGGCAGTGATTACACTACAGTGGGGCTGGAAGTGATGTGCTCTCCGCTGTGTGAATGTGTACAGGAATAAACAGGTCTCTATAATCATAATCTCAAATTCTGTTTTCGACTTAATTCTGTCGTGTGTTGTAAAATAAGGTAAAGAATGAAAGCAACCAATTATAAGGTTACAAGAATTGATCAATCTACTAGATCGGAACATTGACGCCTTGTTACAGCGCTCGGCGTTACATAATATTCTTTGTCACTTGGTGAACACACTTCCCCAGTGAACTTTACATTAAAGCTGAATTGATCTAGAAATGCTGAAAGAAAATTCGCTCAAAGCTGATGCTGAAGTTAGTGCCGGCTTAGAGTATCATTTCAGTGAGTACAATAGAATCAACACCCAATCAAAGGGCTGTTACTTCCACTGAGCGAACAAAACCATGCTGGCAGGGCACGTTTTATAGATTTCGTAAGATCATTTCTTTATAAAAAAATATAAGAACATCAAATACTGTCCATCGACTAGGCGATATTAAAGTCCGGGTTAGATATTGTAACAGACTAATCTCCTTATATGACAATAATAAATGTTTGTCGATCTGCCAGACGACAGTCTCACAGCTTATCACTCATATCCAGCGCCGAGACAGACATGAAACTCCACAATAGCTTCCATAAACAGATGGTATTTTTAATATATAGGTGAATTATACAAGATACTATGGGTTGTATTTTGTATTCTGGGTGATAGAGTATTTAATACCAAATGCAAGCTGACAGTATTTTGTACTCCGAGTGATAGAATATTTTGTACCTCAACTGATACCAGGCAACAGTATGATCCTGTCCTTACTTTTTGGCACTCCAGCTGACAGCTGAGTGACAGAGTATTTTTTCTCAAGTCATTATATTTACAATAGTGACCTTGATCTGACCTTGACCTAAGTTGTAACCTTGACCTTAGATGATAGTACCACCAGTTGTAACATTCAACACCTTATAATGCTTATCTTCAGGTCGTGACCTTGACCTCAGGACCATCAGTTATGACCTTGAACTTCTGTATTGAAGCAACATGAAGCCAACAGATCATACGTTCAGTGTGTCATAATATGGTTTCCAAATTTCCAGAAATGTTAATTAATAACCCAGTGTTAACTTTCTGCCTTCACCTGAAAATTCCATATTCTCCCAGTGTTAACTTTCTGCCTTCACCTGAAAATTCCCTATTCTCCCAGTGTTAACTCTGCTCTGATCTCCACATGTAAGTTCTATGAATGGTATACTGTGTGATGATATTCAGTGTCATTATAAATTGGCCAACATTATGGAGGGTGAAAAGGGTAAAATCAAACTGTAGCCAACATTTCCCAGTATACAGTACCTGAAATGAGGAACATCAAGGCGAAAAGTTGCTAAATGTACCCAATTTAATCAACATACATAGGTGATTATGCTGCAGGATGAGTTATTGCTAAACGGAAATAGGAAGTACATGCCTAGTTGAAAATCCAATGTTGGGAGACAGTATCACGATTTCCGTATATTCTAATGTTTAGTATTAAAATGATGAATATTGTATGCTTATTATTGACAGAACAGTGTGTTCTTTCAATATTAAAGTATTTCAAAGCAATCCAGGCATTAATTCAGTTGTTTTTTAATCAATGAGTCACATGTGTCCATTTTTCTGTACTTCAGGAAACCGGCTACCTATTTCACTACTGTGAAGTTTTTCAAGAACGATAACTCTTACATGCAATTACTATGTGTATATGGTTTCATTATAAAATGTCAATTTTTAACCGTTAATAGATAATTGATTTTACACAATTTCAGCATTTATGAAATTGATATACATTAATACAATACTGATCTATGTCAGTATCATTTTTATTGACAATATATTGCAAAACATTGTGTGTTTATTTATTTTTTCAAAATTCATTCCTTTTTACATAAATTTCCATTTAAAATCCTTAAAATTCTGACAATTAACCTATATTTTTTTGTGGCAGAAAATTTTCTTTACTTCAATGCAATATGACTACAAAATTTGAAGAAATTCTACTGATAAATGGCGACACAATCCTATTACCTTAAGTCTGTCACATCACACTGGACTGTACTGTACATAGGTAGCTGTGTGATCAGGGGAAGGGGTGAGGGTGGGGCAAGGGTTGGGGGTCTCAGCTATATCTATAATGAGGTCAGGAGATGGAGATGATCCTAAAAGCTGGGGGTCTATCCTTTTCCATTTAACAGTGGCGATTCGTAATCCTGAGAATTGGGGGTAGGGGACGGGGGCTATATGGGTTTAGGAGGGGGTGGGGTAAATGTGAGGGTCATCATATTAAACTAGACAGTATTGTTCCTACATTCTGACCAGAAAAGAAGGCTCCATATTTAACCCTTCAGAAGAGAAGTCTTGTAATACCTGTAGCTTTGTTCAGTACTGATCACCTGATAGCTATAGCTAGCTTGGAGTGGTTGCTTAACTCAGAAAAATCTTCTCCAAGATGTATGAAACTGCAGTAATAAATACTTAATATAATATACATACAATCCATTGCTTGCTCATCAAGAATTTTTGGGACACTGATCTCAAGCTTTTCATTCACCTGGACTTGTCCACACTATGAGACTCGATATACTTTAGTAATGGGACAAATCATCAACATGCTGAAAATGATGTACAGGACCCGGCACCTGCCAACATCCTAAAAAAGTTATTGCTTGTGTCTCCTTAAATACAAGCTTTCGGCCTTTACCGTAAAACCTATATTTGCCCACTTTCACCCTTCACATGTAAATATTACATGCCACATGTTGTTGTGAACCAGTATTCGTTTTCAAAACAAATCTGCCCTTTCCACAGAGGGCCAATTCAAAGAGCTAAAAGTTAAACTACAGTGAAGTTTTCCCATTACAGAATTTATATATATACAGCAGCATTCTGATGGTACTTTGTATGTATACATTTACATCGCCCCTGACAGTCTAATACGATAACTGAAGTGATGAGTGATGCTGTATTATATATACCGTTCTATAGGTTGAATAATTCATTGGAAACACCAAGCTGGTATCTATATACTAGCTGTGCATTTTGAGGATGTTTTACAACACATCCGTGGCGACAGCCTGCAAAGATACATTTCCCATCAAATATAGATTTCACCTCTATGGTAAATCCTAACAAACAACAGATCAATCTCACCACAATGGTAAATTGACAGTTATTAAATCTCGTATCTATGGTGGATTTTACCTCAGTCATAACTAATAGAATCGTCCCCTACCGTGAGAGCCCTTGAGAGTGTGACAGAAACCTCCAACCCAAGGGGTGATTATTTGGTTGACTAACCAGAGCCTCGTTTCCAATGAGGCATCATGTTTGTAAACAAAAGCACAAGAAGTATATGTGTAATAAGAGAGCAAGAGGCCCATGGGCCCTAACAGTCACCTGAGTCCTACAGTATTTATTTTTGTTGTTGAAATATGTACCAATTGGAGTAAAAAATAGTTATTTATAACGTTAACGTTAAGTTTGTCAGGACCATGAGCTGATCATTCCTAGATCAGCTCATGGTCCCGATTTCTGAACGACCTGAAAAATAACAACACTTTGTCAGGACCATGAGTCGATCATTCCTACAAAGTTTCAGTTCAATCGGCCTGGCAGAACTTGACTTTAAGTTTGAAATAGTTTTTCAAAATGGCGGCCGTGGCGGCCATATTGGATTTTTGATCGACTCGAAAAATAACAACACTTTGTCAGGACCATGATTCGATCATTCCTACAAAGTTTCAGTTCAATTGGCCTAGCAGAACTTAATGACTTTAAGTTTGAAATAGCATTTTAAAATGGCGGTCGTGGCGGCCGTATTGGATTTCTCATCAACCCGAAAAATAACAACACTTTGTCAGGACCATGATTCGTTCATCCCTACCAAGTTGCAGTTCAATCAGTCAAGCAGAACTTGACTTTAAGTTTGAAATAGTTTTTCAAAATGGCGGCCGTGGCAGCCATATTGGATTTCTGATCGACCCGAAAAATAACAACACTTGGTCAGGGAGATGTCAGTAACCTTCGAATTCCCATGAAATATTAATGAAATCCCTTTGCCAGTATTTCAGCTTAAGTTGAAAATGTAAAATGTTAACGGACGAAGCACGACGGACGAAGACGGATATAGCAATAGGTCACTTGAGCTAAAGCTCAGAGGACCTAAAAAGTATTGCAACCGCCAGACTGGGATTTGAACCCAGGACTGTTTACATGTACAGGTAGCATTATGTTATTTCATTACTTCATACAGAGACATCTATATAAATTATAAATGACAGCTAACACGCCCCAACTTTCTATAATTCTGTTACTTTTTCTTTCCACTTCAAATATGATAACAGCTAGGTATAACTGAAGCAAACTCCAAATTGTATTACTTCATATAGCAAATAAAATAATCTCCCATTCCTGTGATAAAAAGCAGACACCCAACTGTCTCTATATCAAATTATTTAAACAAAGTAAGAATTCTGACGTGTCCCGGTCACGGGTATAGTATACGTGGCAGGAAATGTTATGTAACCATGCATTTTTGTCGACTACTGATACAGAAATACTACAGTAACTGGCTAACCAAAAAGTTTAAACGATCACTGCTACCAGCCTTATCATAAAGCTGAGTATTACATAAATAAATATATCTTGATAATCACATTTCCTTTTACATTACCTAATATAGTTACTGGCAAACAAAAGGATTAACAGCTTGCTGCAAGCTAAATTTATAAAACAATATAAGGACTGAATGGCACTTTTTTCAATTTCATACTCGCATCCTTATATTTACATTCTAATAATTTACCTATTGTTGACCTAAATACAGGTATTCCCTAATATTTCCGACATTGAACTGTTCATGTTGTTACAGCAAACGAGATTCCTGGAACAGCCTAACATCATCAAAATGTTTGATTCTAGGGAGGCGGGAGGAGAAGCTTCGAAATGATACTGATCCAATTGCCTTTATAGTCCTATGAACGCGATTTCTTATGGTAATGCTCATAGAAAAACTTGCCGTGCAAATGTAAATATATAGAGTTTGTTCAGTGTTACTACATATCATATAACTATATAATAACATTACGGTGCTGTAACTTTTAACTTCAGAATTTAAATTTCTTTCTATACACAAGTTTCTTTTGACTAAGCTCACTGTCTTGAGCTTATCTCATCTGTCTTAATGATGGTTGTGAATTATTTGTTTTTTAATTCCCTGAGCTTCAAATTTAAACCCTACAACTCAACCCTTGGGCAGTAAAGGATGCTGTACAGTGGAAGTAATTGTTTAATGAAAATCTGATATATTCCCTTGGTCTCACAATAATTGTACAGGAAATACACCTTTATACTTAAAACTATTGATCTGGCAGGTTTGTATTGATGGCTACATTTCACAACCTCAACGTACAAGTTTTACCTCCTATTCATCATCCAGACAGCAGCTATACATAATTTACACAGGTAACAAGTCCACTGGCTGCATTACAGTACAGACTTTGAGATCATCACGTCCCTTCAGCCACCATGAGCCAATGCATGTAGCCCTGGGCAGCTTATCTAAATGTATCTATGTGTGGACCGAAGGAATTTGGTGTTACCAGCATGGGGATACCTCTGCCACTTGTATGGACCAGAGTTATTGGGTGTCACCAGTACGGGGGTACGTCTGCCACTTGTATGGACCGGAGTGATTGGGTGTCACCAGTATGGGGGTAGCTGATGCCACTCGTATGGAACAGAGTGATTGGGTGTCACCAGTATGGGGGTAGCTGATGCCACTTGTATGGACCGGAGTGATTGGGTGTCACCAATATGGGGGTTCATGCTGTCACTTGTATGGACCGGAGTAATTGAGTGTCACCAGTATTGGGATACCTGCTGCCACTTGTATGGGGGTACCTGCTGCCACTTGTATGGACCGGAGTGTTTGGGTGTCACCAGTATGGGGGTACCTCTGCCACTTGTATGGACCGGAGTGATTGGGTGTCACCAGTATGGGGGTACCTCTGCCACTTGTATGGACCGGAGTGATTGGGTGTCACCAGTATGGGGGTACCTCTGCCACTTGTATGGACCGGAGTGATTGGGTGTCACCAGTATGGGGGTACCTCTGCCACTTGTATGGACCGGAGTGATTGGGTGTCACCAGTATGGGGGTACCTCTGCCACTTGTATGGACCGGAGTGATTGGGTGTCACCAGTATCGGGGTACCTCTGCCACTTGTATGGACCGGAGTGATTGGGTGTCACCAGTACAGGGATACCTCTGCCACTTGTATGGACCGGAGTGATTGGGTGTCACCAGGATGGGGGTAGCTGATGCCACTTGTATGGACCGGAGTGATTGGGTGTCCCCAATATGGGGATTCATGCTGTCACTTGTATGGACCGGAGTAATTGAGTGTCACCAGTATTGGGATACCTGCTGCCACTTGTATGGGGGTACCTGCTGCCACTTGTATGGAACAGAGTGATTGGGTGTCACCAGCATGGGTGTACCTGCTGCCACTTGTATAGACAGGAGTGATTGGGTGTCACTAGTATGGGGGTACCTGCTGCCACCTGTATGGAACAGAGTGATTGGGTGTAGCTATACATAATTTACACAGGTAACAAGTCCACTGGCTGCATTACAGTACAGACTTTGAGATCATCACGTCCCTTCAGCCACCATGAGCCAATGCATGTAGCCCTGGGCAGCTTATCTAAATGTATCTATGTGTGGACCGAAGGAATTTGGTGTTACCAGCATGGGGATACCTCTGCCACTTGTATGGACCTGAGTGATTGGGTGTCACCAATATGGGGGTAGCTGATGCCACTTGTATGGACCGGAGTATTTGGGTGTCACCAATATAGGGATACAGGCTGCCACTTGTATGGGGGTACCTGCTGCCTCTTGTATGGAACAGAGTGATTGGGTGGCACCAGTACAGGGATACCTCTGCCACTTGTATGGACCTGAGTGATTGGGTGTCACCAATATGGGGGTAGCTGGTGCCACTTGTATAGACCGGAGTGATTGGGCGTCACTAGTATGGGGGTACCTGCTGCCACCTGTATGGAACAGAGTGATTGGGGGTCACCAGTATCGGGGTACCTCTGCCACTTGTATGGACCGGAGTGTTTGGGTGTCACCAATATGGGGATACATGCTGCCACTTGTATTGACCGGAGTGATTGGGTGTCACTGGTATGGGGGTACCTGCTGCCACTTGCATGGAACATAGTGATTGGGTGTCACCAGTATCGGGGGACCTCTGCCACTTGGATGGACCGGAGTGATTGGGGAAATACACCTTTATACTTAAAACTATTGATCTGGCAGGATTGTATTGATGGCTACATTTCACAACCTCAACGTACAAGTTTTACCTCCTATTCATCATCCAGACAGCAGCTATACATAATTTACACAGGTAACAAGTCCACTGGCTGCATTACAGTACAGACTTTGAGATCATCACGTCCCTTCAGCCACCATGAGCCAATGCATGTAGCCCTGGGCAGCTTATCTAAATGTATCTATGTGTGGACCGAAGGAATTTGGTGTTACCAGCATGGGGATACCTCTGCCACTTGTATGGACCTGAGTGATTGGGTGTCACCAATATGGGGAGACATGCTGTCACTTGTATGGACCGGAGTAATTGAGTGTCACCAGTATTGGGATACCTGCTGCCACTTGTATGGAACAGCGTGATTGGGTGTCACCAGCATGGTTTTACCTGCTGCCACTTGTATAGGCCGGAGTGATTGGGTGTCACCAGGATGGGGGTACCTGCTGCCACTTGCATGGAACAGAGTGATTGGGTGTCCCTAGTATGGGGGTACCTGCTGCCTCTTGTATAGACCGGAGTGATTGGGTGTCACTGGTATGGGGGTACCTGCTGCCACTTGCATGGAACATAGTGATTGGGTGTCACCAGTACAGGGATACCGCTGCCACTTGTATGGACCGGAGTAATTGAGTGTCACCAGTATTGGGATACCTGCTGCCACTTGTATGGGACAGCGTGATTGGGTGTCACTAGTATTGGGGTACCTGCTGCCACTTGTATAGACAGGAGTGATTGGGCGTCACTAGTATGGGGGTACCTGCTGCCTATTGTATGGGACAGCGTGATTGGGTGTCACTAGTATTGGGGTACCTGCTGCCTCTTGTATAGACAGGAGTGATTGGGGGTCACTAGTATGGGGGTACCTGCTGCCACTTGTATGGAACAGAGTGATTGGGTGTCACCAGTATGGGAGTACATGCTGCCACTTGTATGGGGGTACCTGCTGCCGCTTGTATGGACCGGAGTGATTGGGTGTCACCAGTATGGGTGTACCTGCTGCCTATTGTATGGAACAGAGTGATTGGGTGTCACCAGTATGGGGGTACCTGCTGCCACTTGTATGGGGGTACCTGCTGCCGCTTGTATGGACCGGAGTGATTGGGTGTCACCAGTATGGGAGTACATGCTGCCACTAGTATTGGGGTACCTGCTGCCACTTGCATGGAACATAGTGATTGGGTGTCACCAGTATGGGGGTACCTGCTGCCACCTGTATGGACTGGAGTGATTGGGTGTCACCAATATGGGGGTACCTGCTGCCACTTGCATGGAACAGAGTGATTGGGTGTCACCAGTATGGGTGTACCTGCTGCCACTTGTATAGACCGGAGTGATTGGGTGTCACTAGTATGGGGGTACCTGCTGCCACTTGTATGGAACAGAGTGATTGGGTGTCACCAGTATGGGTGTACCTGCTGCCACTTGTATAGACCGGAGTGATTGCGTGTCACTAGTATGGGGGTACCTGCTGCCACTTGTATGGAACGGAGTGATTGGGTGTCACTAGTATGGGGGTACCTGCTGCCACTTGTATGGACTGGAGTGATTGGGTGTCACCAATATGGGGGTCCCTGCTGCCACTTGCATGGAACAGAGTGATTGGGTGTCACCAGTATGGGGGTACCTGCTGCCACTTGTATGGACCGCAGTGATTTGGTGTCACCAGTATGGGGGTACCTGCTGCCACTTGTATGGACTGGAGTGATTGGGTGTCACTAGTATGGGTGTACCTGCTGCCTATTGTATGACTAGGATAATTGTACATGTATGGCTGTTACAATCACCAATGATATGTCAGTACTTGCATTGTGGTACACTATAAATGGCTTTGTCGGGTCAACTAGGGTATGAAAAGCAAGACCCATTGTTTAGTGTAAGGACCTTTAAACATCACCATAGACTACTGACTGCACATAAATTGTAGGAAACTGACCTAGGTATTTGAAAAAAAGTTTAATGTATCCATGTAATACTCTCAAATCTTTAAGTTATAAAATTAATCTGAATGTAAACTTTATTTATATTACAACAATTATGAAACAAGTTATTACAACTTATACGAATCACTCTTTCTGGCCTGAATGTTAGTCCATGAGAGGTCTTAATGAGGGTCCTAATGTGGGAAGAAACATGAATCCCGAGTATTGGAGGAAACCCACCCTATGTTCTGAACATGTAGACAGTAGACCAGCAATGAACCCATGTCCCTGTTTGTGTTAAATAACAAATGAGCGTAACTAAATGTGAGATAGCCTGTATGAGTTATATAAATATCTTCTTTTAATTTGTTTTTCAAGAAATCCAGTACAAAATGGTACTGCACTATACCGGTATGGATAATGTGTTATTGTGGCAAATAAATGTGACAATTTAATAACACAAAATCTTTCTGCTCACATTAAGTAATTTTTCTTCCTCCACAGGGGCCTTGTGTGCTTTGTGACTTTGAAAATTATTGAATACCAAATAAATTCGGTGAAATAAAGTGATTTTTGCAATAAAATTCTTAGAAAAATAAAGCAGAACTCTGACATTATGCATAAATGATACTTCCTAAGGAAATTTTGACAGAACTTAAACATTCCCCTTCTCCACCCTTCCTAATAATTACAAATACATTATATTAGTTAACAACATAACATACATAGTAATGATTATAAGGGCTACACTTACATTGGTGGAATATCGACTTCGCCTGCGAAGGGACCAAGTTTGACTGGGTAAAGTTTCTCAGTTAATGGTAGTTCTATAAAAGTAATCAGACAATTAAATATGATGCTTCTAGTTAATATAGAGGTTGAATTCATTTGGAGTATAAAACTAAATTGGACACAAATTAAATTAAGTATAGAAATTGAGAAAAGTAAGTTTTATACTAGGAAAGTATGTTCCTATTTAATAGGACTGAATATCAGTTAAATGTGAGTAATACAATGATCAAATTATAATAAGATTGGAATATCGGACTCCGAAAACTAACGGTAATGACACAGTTCCCAGAAAAGCTTAAGCTGGTATTACACAGACATCTGTTGCTTTTTCAGGAGCATTACTTTTCTAGTAAACAAGGAACTATTTCTCAACAATCTACATACACAGCTCAAGGACAATGGAAACATTTCCCGATACATCAGTATAAATTGGGTCAGTAATACTATCTAGAACCCATCTGTTCTGTTCCTTCTAAAATTGCTTTTCTTACCCAGAATTCCCTGCTATCTCCAAGATACTGGTACATGTATATGTATAATACTGTTCTCACAAAATCAATGAAAAGTCGGAGATAAAGACATTTTGAAAACAAATATCTCCCGATGGACTGAGGAATGACATTCCCATATTTTATTTCCATATAAAATGTAGTTATGATGTATATTTCTACTTTATATTTTTGTAATAAAAGATACATTTTACGCCGAGAAGCACCGCAAGTCTCCAAGGGTACAGTGAGATTAAGTGATATCACAAACTTACTGACACTGTCGTTTTAAATATGAGTCTAGAGTAGTGACAATAATATGTGTATCCACGCAACGCGAAGAATTCTGTAATCAATGAAACAAGCTGAAAGGGGAAATTATATATTTGTTATAATTCCACATGAAACAACCTTTCTTGTAGCTGTTAAACAAACTCTATCATTTTTTTTTCATTTTTTTTAAATCTGCAATGCCATATTAAAGCCTGGTATTTTCACTATCAACAAAATAAACTTGTCTAATTAAAGTCTATTTAGAACTCTCTTGAGAAATCCCCTATCTACAGAGCAGTACATGTCTCTGGTGTAACAGGAGAGGAAAAATGCACGGCCAGACTGGGGTTCGAACCTGGGACCTTCCGAACGCCTGAGATGGATGCTCAATCTGGTCGCCGACGATCGACCCAATCCAGTTCCTCTCCCTGGCTTGCCTATCATTTCATTTTTTTCAACTAAATCTTTTGTCATTTTCTGTCAATTTTATCATTAAAGATCTTGCTGTGAGCCCAAGTTCTAACACATCTCATCTTTCAATTTCAATATTTTCAGAATTTCCAGTTGTAGAATTCATTTATCCATATTTAACATCAGAAAACCTGCAAAACTGGATGTCTTTCACTTAGTGTTTATCATACAATGTACTTTGAGTATTGAATTGTCCACACAAGACAACATTTACCAAAGTGAACCTTTTAGAAGGTGGCATAATTGTAAAATAAGAAAACTTTGAAACATTATATTGTAATTTGGGCATTTTGTTTTATTATTTTTTTGTACGAAATAAGGTTTGATGTTTGGAGAATGCAATTGGCAAATTACAGATTAACTAAAACAAAATTCACAGAGAAAGATTGCCAACTTGCAATGCCCACCATCTTAGGACAGGATTTTCACTGCATCTGTTTTTACACAGAACTTTAACATTATATATTAAATTTTTGATAAACCTTATTACCGATTAAATATGTGTAATAACTAGATCTGAGTTGATAAGGAGATTCATGAAATAAATACAATCAAATAAGCTACCGAAACAAATCCACTTTCCTACAGCTAACGATTTGTCTCCTGTGAGTAATGCGGTCTGCACGACCAAAGGGATCCAACGTTAGGCCTAATTTAGTGTTCAAACGTACACTAAATGGAACCAATGTGAAAAATTAATTAGCTCATTCACCCCTGAAGACACATTTGAACTCTTCCAATTCAGAGGTTGGAATAGTTCATTCTGAAATTTCAGGGTGAATGAGTTAACTTGAAAAAGTCCTCCTAATGCTTGTACAAGAACATGTATTTTGTTGTCAGTTATTGGTAAAAAACAAAGAGCATGGATGTCTTTTTAAACTAAATCAATTTTTCACGATATTTATTATGTGTTTATACGCTCACTGGTAAATGACTTCTGTTTCTAGGATATGTGGTTGTTTAACAAAACTCGATTTCTAAATATCAGACATAAAATGTCTCTAAAAGTACAGCTTGTGTGCTCCTTAATGAGAAAGTTTAATGTCAAAAGAGCATGCATGCTTCCCTTTCTGGTAACGTACCTGTACAATCTCAAACTGAAATGTTAGAAACACAATGAGTTCCTCAATCACATGGAAAACACATGAATATTTATATCCTATTTAGGACTGTAAGGAGAATGCTTTTCCTGGAATGCCTCCTTAAGATGATTGTGTATTTGAATAAGTCACACTTGTTAAGCACGGCATACATATATATATATACATATATACTCTGAGCCTCATGATCAGAGAAAAGCAATTGTAAAAACATTTATGAAGTTTCTAAAGAACATACCCCAGAAAAGCACGAATGAAATTACAATAAAATGCCAGAGCTTTTATAATGCCTCAACAAACATACTGTAATTGTAACAGGAAATAGAAAATGCAAATTTTGCATTGGGCCAGACTTGAGATTCAAACTTGGGACTCTAGATTTTATGATTAACCAATTTTAACTCACCTATATCTATGTACTGTATACTCAAGGGAATGTTTTGCTGCAGTTTAATTTGTTGGCTTTTTTTTAGCTCTCCATAATGAGGCCAAAATCATTACGGTGAACATCTAAGTAAACAACATAATATATATAGTAATTAAATTTGAAGGGCGAAATTTAAATTGGGCGAATACAGGTTTAATGGCGAAGGGCGTAAGTGAGAGTGGGCGAAAATGTCCTGGTATGCAATATGTATATCTGGTCACCCAACTTGGTAGTCATACAGTTGTCTGACATTAATCCTCACCATCCGTGTAGATGTGTTCTGTGTTACATTCACACACAGAGTTTATTTCTAAATTAGCGTGTGGTAAAACCAAAATAGCCGGAGAAAACCCATGAGGTTGGACAGGTGATCCAATACCTTCTCACGTCTGGTAAGGGAATCAAAAACACAGGCTGTCTTGGTGAAAAACGACTACACTGTCCTATAACTGAATTAGTAATGATCTTGGGACATTTGTCTGGTCACTTGTCAGACCATTCTCAAAAACAGCTAATATAAAGTTGTACAAAGCATTGAAGCGAGATTTATTGACATACAAACGGGTAATGAGTTGTCACAAAGTGTTTATTTGTGTATAATTGTCCCTGTTGTCCAATTGTATAATTGTCCAAGTGTGGGGACAGATCAATATCCTGATCTATATCTATAGGATGTATATTGACTGTGTTACAGTGTATCACCACAGTAAGCCTGGCGTTCTGTATACAACAGCCCAGTAAACATAATAGACTGTCCATATAAACAGAGCCGTGACCTGTGGATGGAGAAGGTGCTATCAAACTGCACAAACAAATTGCAAGCAACTCCAAAATATATATGATACACAGCGTCATCACATACCTGATGAATCTTACTACATACATGTATACTTCAAAAAAGGGACCCAGGTTGTTCCTGTTTTAAAAAAGAAAGATGCATTGAGCAAACAAAATTATAGACCAGTCAGCATTTTACCTTGCATATCCAAACTTTTTTAAAGATCCATGTGTGACCATGATCAGCTGACATCATATTTCAGTAATATTTTGAATCCCTCCCCATCAGCCTTCCAGTCAGGATTTGGATGTCAGTCTACTCTGTTAAGACTGGTCGAGGACTGGTCGAGGACTGGCGTAAGGCCCCGGACAACCATTAATAGGTCGCTGCCATATCGATGGATTTGTCAAAGTTTTTTGATTGTCTTCCTCACAGCCTGCTGATCGGGAGGCTGGAGGCCTATGGTCTGAGCAGTCGCTCTGTAGACCTGGTGTCCAGCTACCTGAGCGACAGGATACAGCAGGTGAGACTAGGCTCCAAATGCGGCGACTGGTTGGAAGTGCTGAAGGGAGTACCGCAAGGATCTTTACTGGGGCCTCTTCTTTTTAACATTTTTATAAATGACATGTTTTTATATGTTAAGTCATCAAAATTGTACAATTACGCTGATGACAACACTGTAAGTGATACAAACAGAGACCCACAAGTTTTAAAATCAAATATAGCAAAATATTGTGTACATTTAATGGAATGGTTTGAATCAAATCATATGAGGACAAATCTTGAAAAAATTCTATCTATATGCTTAGGAAATTAAAGAGATCTGTTGATATTTTTAAATCTTTCAATATTGGAAATGTAAACATTGAGCTTGAACCAGAAGTTAAACTCCTCTCGACAACGACAACTAGCTGTTCTGAAGCGATTAGGACATTTTCTGACAAAACAAGGTAGGAGTGTGATATACAACTCTTTTATTGTCTCAAATTTTAATTACTGCCCTCTAGGTTGGCATTTCACCAGTATGAGGAGTGTTAAGAAAATTAAATTGAAAAGATACAAGAGCTCGTACCAATTCCAATAGCAGAAAACATATGAAATATTTAACACAAATTTAAACAAATAACATTAGATATTTGCCCAGGTTTATAGAAATATCAGACACGATGCTTTGCCAATCTATATTCTGCCCATTTAAGTATTGATTGTCAGCACTCTGATGAAGGACAGGCAGCTTTGGAGGACACTATAAACTGCCTGCAGGCAGAAATTTTAATGTTACAAATGATAATTTAACTTAATTATGTCTTTAAGAGTGACTAATACGATCACTTGTTCATATGAAGTGTGCCTGTGAGATCCAGAAGAAAATTTGTAATTTAAGTCGCGTAGAAACACGCACAATTGAGCATCACACGCAGAAAACATAACTTCTTCGTTCGACACTAAATTCTCTGTAGTAAGAAACAGGCCCAGGGTGCCGTAGCACTACGATGCCGTTCAAACGTAACTTTCTAACATAACTGTAATAATTTCAGTCAATAGTACTAGCCATACCTTAACTCTGTCCAATCCTAGAAGTCAGCTTAGTAACTAAATATCAGTACTTTAAGACAGGTAACACCATGAAATTTCACTGAAAATACACTGTTGTTGTTCAATGATAAACTTTGACGAGACATAACAGATAAATAAGTACAAAATGTGTATATCTACACAAATTTACTGTGTACCAGCTGCAGGACACTTTTGCCCTGTGCTGGTAAAATTTGTGTTTGCCCCGTGTTTACTTCGTCCTTGACTGTTTATGAGACCATGAGCTCTAAATGTCAGAGAACTACGTGACCAAACCTTGGCTGTAAATAGTGTTGTCTTTGATGGAAGAAATTAGAGAATGAATAGAGAACTGTACCATTTTCCCCTTCCTGTCACAGAGCTTTTACAAAACAATCAAGTATATATTTCTGTTTGATAAAACACACATATTATTATGGTTACCATTCTTCTTCACATTTAGAATGAATATTGAAGACAAGACCAAACTGTGACTAATTATCAGGGGTTTCACTAAGATTTCAAGTTGCCTCACAGTATACATATCCAACACAAAGCAGGCAGTTAATTTCAGTATACATGTACTTCATAATTTCCTGTAATGAAAAGAGCTGGTGAGATATCAGAACTGCATGACCTGCTGACAGAGATGTCACAGTAATATATTTATATAATTACTAAACATCAAATTTAATGACAGCTTTGTGTTTTCAGAACTTTAGCCGAAACTGAAGTGTCCTGAAGTTTCAAAGCCCGAGCAGCAGGGAATCACCGATCTTCACATAAACCTCACTGTGTGGTTCGACTCCTAGTTCCTTTGTACTTTTGATAAGGGTGCATTTGTTAATTATAAGATATAGACAAAGTTTTAGGAGACGGCAATAAACTTCTGAAAGGTTTTCGCCATGGTCTGGAAGGCTCCGACGTATCCCGGATATAATCTCTACAGGACTTTTCCCACGTGGCTGTCCCATGTCAAAATTGGATGAGATATAATTTTGTGACTTTTTGATAGGAAGCCAAGCTTTAACAAACTTTTATTTTATCATAACCTAGGCAAAGTTGGAATATTTTAGAGTGCAAATGTTAGGGCCGTCACAAAAAATAATGGAAAAAAATACACAGGAATATCATATCATGGCTCAGCCGTACTGTAAGCTTGGGTTCAGAGCCGAACTTTTAACATGAACTTCAATCAAAATTTAACAGAACTTAACCGTCTATATTATTTATATTACATTATACATTTTCTTTTATATCATTAGTATTATTATGTTCTATATATGTATATTGTATAATTTTGAGTCTGGTGAAGAGGATTGTTCAAATCCTGTACCGGAATAAACTTAACTTATATCACATCGCAATACATTTTATTTATTTTATTTTTATGTATCTGGTGATTTTTTGAAGGTTTACATGTATATATTTACATTACCATGGCATTGTCACTATATATCTATAGCCTCTTTTAAAGCTGTGTCGTTGATGGGACTATATATATATAATTAATTACCATTGAGCACGAGACACAATTCTTCGCATATTAATACAACACTGACCGGAGCTGTGACAATAGCCAATATAAATAAACATGAAAGCTGTTGAAATATCGCTGGGCATTGAGTCTTGAAAATGTAATTATACATTTATGTGCAAAATAAAAAATAAAATAAAAAATACTTTAATTACAACAAAAAGCAAGACCAAGGTCTGCAATATCGTACAAAATGCACATCGGTTAAAATCACCAATGCCGGTGTCATGTGAGATTTGTATCCCCCATGGGATAAGTACCCGGATACCAAAACTGGCCATAGGATAAGTATCCGGTTACAATATTTTGCCATAGGATAAGTATCCGGATACAATTAATGGCCATAAGAAAAGTATCCCCCCCCCATAGGAATTGTATCCCCCCTCAATTTTATTATGATATCAATGGGAAAATTGGAGAAAAAAAGGTAATTTGATCAGAAACTTAAATTTTTGTTAACATGCAATGAATCAATATCTTATTTAATAATTGATTGATCTTATTCTATACAATACAGGCTTAATACTAGATGGTTCAGAGAGGTCTCTAAATGAATCAATCCTTGAATTAAACAGTTTTGCAAAGATCTCCGGACTAAATATCAATACTAACAAAACTCAGGTTGTATGGATAGGCAGTAGAAAATACAGTCAGGAAACTTTCTTGCCAGAACTTAATCTAATTTGGGGGAAAGATAAGTTCACCTTTTTAGGGATAGAATTTTCTGTTGATTTAAGCGAGATCCCCAGAATGAATTTTGATAAAAAAATTGTGAAACTCAAATCTCTTATAAATTTATGGAATAGGAGGAGTCTGACTCCAATAGGTAAAATCAATATCATAAAGTCTCTGTTAATTTCTCAACTTAATTATCTTTTTATTACCTTGCCAAACCCACCTGAAAGGTATATTACAAAGCTGAATTCCTTATTATTTGATTTCCTGTGGAATGGCAAACCCCATAAAATAAAAAAAGATGTAGTAATTCAAAATTA